>NW_027592371.1:0-7500 GCF_964213995.1 Mustelus asterias
GAGAGAGTGTGTGTCTGAGTGTGTGAGAGAGTGTGTGTGCGAGAGAGAGAGAGTGTGTGTGTGTGTGAGATTATGTGTGTGTCTAAGAGTGTGTAAGAGAGAGTGTGTGTGTGAGCTGATCTTTTTCTACAGTCTATCGGTAACTGCAACACGATATTCTGCACCCTTTCCTCTCCTTCTCCCTGTGTACTCTATGTACAGAATGTTTTGTCTGTATAGCGCACAAGAAACAATACTTTTCACTGCATCCCAATTCAAATCAATCAAATCAAATCAAATTAACACGGTGAAGTTTGGACCCTGTGGGGTGACAGTTGTCTGAATACAGATTCTATCTTATTGTAACATTCAGGTACCACGTGTCCTGAGCTCACCAGCGTTCTGTCTGTATTGTGTGAATCCAGTCTTGAAATATCCACTCATGTTGCTAATTCTGCCAAGACAGAAACAGAAATAGTGTTTGAATTCTCCGTGATTAGACCCCTTAACGATAAACAACATGGTGGATGAGAGGGATAGAGAGGGAGAGGGTGAGAGGGATAGAGAGGGAGAGGGAGAGAGAGATAGAGAGAGGAAGAGAGAGAGATGGAGCGATGCAGAGTAACAGAGAGATAGGGAGAGGGAGCAATGCAGAGAGTAACAGTTAGACAGTGAGGAATAGAGATTAATTCAGATGGGTAGTGAGTGACAGGGGAGTCCGAGACGCTACATAAACAAGGTAAAGATTTGAAAATGGAGGAGTGTTTCTTACCCACTTTTAAAAGACAATCCACACTCACACCAGTCACATTTCACACTCTCTGCTCAGTCCTGTGTTGGGGGGTGTTGAGTGTGGGATCAGTGTTTGCTTTTCTCAAACCGCAGTGATATTCCCAACAAGGGCAAGACGTTTCAGTGTTTAAAACTGTAAACATTTAAAAACAAAAGCAGACAGGATTTGGTTAAATCTCACGGGATCCAGGGTGAGGTAGCCAAATGGATATAAAATAGGCTGGATGACAGAAGACAGAGGGTGGTTGTAGAGGGTTGTTTTTTTGGTCAAACTGGAGGCCTGTGACCAGCGGGGTGCCTCAGGGATCGGTGCTGGGTCCACTGTTATTGGTCATCTATATTAATGATTTGGATGGGAATTTAGGAGGCATGGTTTGTAAGTTTGCAGTTGACACCAAGATTTGTGGCATAGTGAACAGTGAAGAAGGTTATCTCGGGTTGCAATGGGATCTTGATCAATTGGGCCAGTGGGCTGTTGAATGGCAGATGGAGTTTAATTTAGATAAATGCAAGGTGATACATTTTGGTGGATCGAACCAACACAGGACTTACTCAGTTAATGGTAGGGTGTTGCTGAGAGTTACAGAACAAAGAGATCTCGGGGGTACAGATTGACAGCTCCTTGAAAGTGGAGTCACAGGTGGATAGAGTGGTGAAGAAGGCATTCCACATGCTTGGTTTCATTGGTCAGAACATGGAATACAGGAGTTGGGACGTCTTGTTGAAGTTGTACAAGACATTGGTAAGACCACACTTGGAATGCTGTGTATTGTTCTGGTCACCCTTATAGAAAGGAGATTATTAAGCAAGAAAGTGTGCAGAAAAGAATGACTGGGATGCTATGGGGTCCTGATGGTTTGAGTTATAATGAGAGGCTGGATACTCTGGGACTTTTTTTCCCTTGAGTTGGCTTAGTGGTGTTCTTATAGAGGTCTCTAAAATAATGAGGGCATGGATACAGCAGCTTTACAGAACCTTAGTTAGGCCGCACTTGGAATATAGTGTTCAATTCTGATCGACACACGACCAGAAAGATGTGGAGAATTTGGAGAGGGTTCAGAAAAGATTTACCAGGATGTTGCCTGGTATGGAGGGCATTAGCTCTGAGGAGAGATTGGAGAAACTTGGTTTGTTCTCACTGGAACGACGGAGGTTGAGGGGCGACCTGATAGAATTCAACAAGATTATGAGAGGCATGGACAGAGTGGATAGTCAGGAGCTTTTTCCCAGGGTTGAAGAGTCAATTACTAGGGGGCACAGGTTTAAGGTGCGAGGGACAAGGTTTAAAGGAGATGTACGAGGCAGGTTTTTTACACAGAGGGTGGTGGGTGCCTGGAACTCGCTGCCGGGGGAGGGAGTGGAAGCAGATACGACAGTGAGTTTTACGGAACGTCTGGACAAATACATGAATAGGATGGGAATAGAGGGATACGGTCCCCGGAAGGGTAGGGGGTCTTAGTTCAGTCGGGCAGCATGGTTGGTGCAGGCATGGAGGGCCGAAGGGACTGTTCCTGTGCTGTAATTCCTGTCCCCATCAAACACTTCCAGGACAGGTACAGCACAGGGTTAGGTACAGAGTAAAGCTCCCTCGACACTGTCCCCATTAAACACTCGCAGGACAGGGACAGCACGGGTTTAGATCCAGAGTGAAGCTCCCTCTACACTGTCCCCATCAAACACTCCCAGGACAGGTACAGCACAGGGTTAGATACAGAGTAAAGCTCCCTCTGCACTATCCCCATCAAACACTCGCAGGACAGGTACAGCACGGGGTTAGATACAGAGTAAAGCTCCCTCTACACTTTCCCCATCAAACACTCGCAGGACAGGGACAGCACGGGTTTAGATCCAGAGTGAAGCTCCCTCTAGACTGTCCCCATCAAACACTCCCAGGACAGATACAGCACGGGGTTAGATACAGAGTGAAGCTCCCTCGACACTGTCCCCATCAAACACTCCCAGGACAGGTACAGCACGGGGTTAGGTACAGAGTAAAGCTCCCTCGACACTGTCCCCATTAAACACTCGCAGGACAGGGACAGCACGGGTTTAGATCCAGAGTGAAGCTCCCTCTACACTGTCCCCATCAAACACTCCCAGGACAGATACAGCACGGGGTTAGATACAGAGTGAAGCTCCCTCGACACTGTCCCCATCAAACACTCCCAGGACAGGTACAGCACGGGGTTAGATACAGAGTGAAGCTCCCTCGACACTGTCCCCATCAAACACTCCCAGGACAGGTACAGCACGGGGTTAGATACAGAGTGAAGCTCCCTCGACAATGTCCCCATCAAACACTCCCAGGACAGGTACAGCACGGGGTTCGATACAGCTCAAATCTTCCTCGACATTTTGCACCATCATTGTGTGTGTGTGTGTGTGTGTGTGTGTGAGAGAGAATGTGTGTGCGAGAGAGAGAGAGTGTGTGTGTGTGTGAGAGAGAGATTGTGTGAGAGAGAGTGTGCGAGAGAGTGTGAGTGTGTGAGAGAGAGAGTGTGTGTGTGAGAGAGTGTGTGTGCGAGAGAGAGAGTGCGAGAGTGAGAGTGTGTGCGAGAGTGAGTGTGTGCGAGAGAGAGTGTGTGCGAGAGAGCGTGTGTGCGAGAGAGAGTGTGTGCGAGAGAGAGTGTGTGCGAGAGAGAGTGTGTGTGTGTGTGAGAGAGATTGTGTGCGAGAGAGTGTGTGCGAAAGTGTGTGTATGAGAGAGAGTGTGTGTATAGAACATAGAACATAGAACATTACAGCGCAGAACAGGCCCTTCGGCCCACGATGTTGCACCGACCAGTTAAAAAAAAACATCGGGATCTGAAAATTTGTGCATCTGAAGGGATTTAATTGACCATCTCAGTTGGAAACTGGTGAGAATCCGTTCATCTGCTCCTCGTGTGGGAAGGGATTGATCAGCTGGTAAACATGCTGACACGACAGCGAGCTCGCAACAGTGAGAGTTCATTCACCTGCTCCGTGTGTGGGAAGAAATTCATGTGTTCGTCCAACCTGCTGGCTCACCAACTCGATCACATTGATGAGAAGCCTCTTCAAAGCTCTGACTCTGGGGACAGCGTTGAGACGTCTGAGGAACAGGCCCAACACCAGCTCCTTCACATTGACGAGAGACCGTTCAGCTGCTCCCACTGCGGGAAGAGGTTCAGCCAGTCCTCCCGCCTTGCAGAGCACCAGCTCCTTCACACACACGAGAGACCGTTCAGCTGCACTCATTGTGGAGAGTCATTCAGTGACTCAGTGCATCTCACTGAGCACCAACAAGTTCACACCAAGGACAGGCCATTCAGCTGCTCCCAGTGTGGGAAGAGATTCACTCAGTCCTCCCACTGCACCGTTCACCAACTGGTTCATTCTCAGAAGAGACATTTTAAATGCTTTAAATGTGAGAAGACCTTCAAAAGAAGGATTAGTCTGCTGAGACACCAGGGCACTCACACCGGGGAGAAGCCGTACCCCTGTTCTGTTTGTGGGAAGAGATTTGCTCATTCATCTCATCTTCTGACACACAAGCGAGTTCACACTGGGGAGAGGCCTTTCCTCTGCTCCCTGTGTGGGAAGAGATTCACTCGATTTTCACGCCTTTTGACACACAAGAGTATTCACACTGGAGGGAAACCATTCACCTCCTCAATGTGTAGAAAGGAAGAAGTTCAATCAACTGACCAGCTGACACACCAACAAGTTCACACTGGGGAGAAGCTGTTCACCTGCTCGGTGTGTGGGAAGGAATTCACTCGGTCTTACTATCTTCTGAGGCACCGGCGAGTTCACACTGGGGAGAGGCCATTCCTCTGCTCCGTGTGTGGGAAGATGTTTCCTTGTTCATCCCAGCTTGTGATGCACGAGCGTGTTCACACAGGGGAGAGGCCTTACGCTTGCCCTGTGTGCGGGAAAGCATTTGCTTCTTCACAACACCTGCTGAGACATCGGCCTGTTCACACCGGGGAGAGGGCGTTCATCTGCTCCGAGTGTGGGAAGGCTTTCACCGAGTCATCCAGCCTCCGGACACACCGCCGCACTCACACAGGGGAGAAGCCGTTCTCCTGCTCCATTTGTGGCAAGAGATTCACTCAGTCGTCTGACCTGCTGAGACACCAATACATTCACACAGGGGACAGGCCGTTCACCTGCTCTGTGTGTGGGAAGGGATTCATTGATTCATCCTGCCTGCAGAGACACCAGCGAGTTCACACCGGGGAGAGACCATTCACCTGCTCTGTGTGTGGGAAGGGATACACTCAGGTATCCAGCCTGCAGAGACACCAGCGAGTTCACACTGGGACAGAACCGTTCGCCTGCTCCCTGTGTGGGAAGGGATTCACTGATCCATCCCGCCTGCAGAGACACCAGCGAGTTCACACTGGGGCAAAACCTTTCAACTGCTCCATGTGTGGGAAGGGATTTAATCAGTATTACAGCCTGCTGAAACATAGACGACTTCATGTGTGACCGGCAAAGTTGGATTCTGTTGTTTCTGCGCCCTGAGATAAACAATAACAATTAGAACATAGAACATAGAAAGCCACAGCACAAACAGGCCCTTCGGCCCACAAGTTGCGCCGATCACATCCCCACCTCTAGGCCTATCTATAGCCCTCAATCCCATTAAATCCCATGTACTCATCCAGAAGTCTCTTAAAAGACCCCAACGAGTTTGCCTCCACCACCACCGATGTCAGCCGATTCCACTCACCCACCACCCTCTGAGTGAAAAACTTACCCCTGACATCTCCTCTGTACCTACCCCCCAGCACCTTAAACCTGTGTCCTCTCGTAGCAACCATTTCAGCCCTTGGAAATAGCCTCTGGGAGTCGACCCTATCCAGACCTCTCAACATCTTGTAAACCTCTATCAGGTCACCTCTCATCCTTCGTCTCTCCAGGGAGAAGAGACCAAGCTCCCTCAACCTATCCTCATAAGGCATGCCCCCCAATCCAGGCAACATCCTTGTAAATCTCCTCTGCACCCTTTCAATGGCTTCAACATCTTTCCTGTAATGAGGTGACCAGAACTGCGCGCAGTACTCCAAGTGGGGTCTAACCAGGGTCCTATAAAGCTGCAGCATTATCTCCCGACTCCTAAACTCAATCCCTCGATTAATGAAGGCCAGTACGCCGTACGCCTTCTTGACCGCATCCTCCACTTGCGAGGCCGATTTAAGAGTCCTATGGACCCGGACCCCAAGGTCCTTCTGATCCTCTACACTGCTAAGAATGGTACCCTTCATATTATACTGCTGCTTCATCCCATTGGATCTGCCAAAATGGATCACCACACACTTATCCGGGTTGAAGTCCATCTGCCACTTCTCCGCCCAGTCTTGCATTCTATCTATGTCTCGCTGCAACTTCTGACATCCCTCCAAACTATCCACAACACCACCTACCTTGGTGTCGTCAGCAAACTTACCAACCCATCCCTCCACTTCCTCATCCAGGTCATTTATGAAAATGACAAACAGCAAGGGTCCCAGAACAGATCCCTGGGGCACTCCACTGGTCACTGACCTCCATGCAGAGAAAGACCCCTCCACAGCCACTCTCTGCCTTCTGCAGGCAAGCCAGTTCTGGATCCACAAGGCAACAGCCCCTTGGATCCCATGCCCTCTCACTTTCTCAAGAAGTCTTGCATGGGGGACCTTATCGAACGCCTTGCTGAAGTCCATATAGACCACATCCACCGCTCTTCCTTCGTCAATGTGTTTGGTCACATTTTCAAAGAACTCAACCAGGCTTGTAAGGCACGACCTGCCCTTGACAAAGCCGTGCTGACTACTTTTGATCATACTAAACTTCTCTAGATGATCATAAATCCTGTCTCTCAGGATCCTCTCCATCAACTTACCAACCACTGAGGTTAGACTCACCGGTCGGTAATTTCCCGGGCTGTCCCTGTTCCCTTTCTTGAATATAGGGACCACATCTGCAATCCTCCAATCCTCCGGAACCTCTCCCGTCTCCATCGACGATGCAAAGATCATCGCCAAAGGCTCCGCAATCTCCTCCCTCGCCTCCCACAGTAACCTGGGGTACATCCCATCCGGTCCCAGCGACTTACCAACCTTGATGCCATTCAATAGTTCCAACACATCCTCTTTCTTTATGTCCACATGCTCGATCCTTTCTGTCCACCGCAAACCAGCAGTACAACCACCCAGATCCCTTTCCACCGTGAATACCGAGGTAAAGTATTCATTAAGCAGCTCCGCCATTTCTAACGGTTCCGCACAAACTTTTCCCCCTTCACCTTTTAAGGGTCCTATGCCTTCACATCTCATCCTTTTACTCTTGACATATTTGTAGAAAGCCTTGGGATTCTCCTTAATCTTACCCGCCAAGGCCTTCTCATGACCCCTTCTCGCTCTCCTAATTTCCTTCTTAAGCTCCTTCCTACATCCCGTATACTCCTCTAAATCCTTAATACCTCCTAGCTCTCTGAACCTTCTGTACGCCTCTCTTTTCTTATTCACCAGGTTCATCACAACCTTCGTGCACCACGGTTCCCGTACCCTACCAACACCCCCCTGTCTCATCGGAACGTTGTCATGCAGAGCTCCAGACAAACATTCCTTGAAAATCCTCCACTTTCCTTCGGTACTTTTCCCCAAGAATGCCTCCTTCCAATTTACCCGTCTAATTTCCTCCCTGATGACACTGTATTTCCCTTTACTCCAGAGAAACACTTTCCTAGCCTGCCTGATCCTATCTCTTTCCAATGCTATC
>NW_027592371.1:15000-32500 GCF_964213995.1 Mustelus asterias
TGACCCTCCAACCTAAACCAATTTCTTTTCGTCCATGAACCTATCTACGGATCTCTTAAACGCCCCCAAACTAGGCGCATTTACTACTGATGCTGGCAGGGCATTCCAATCCATCACCACCCTCTGGGTAAAGAACCTACCCCTGACATCGGTTCTATAACTACCCCCCCTCAATTTAAAGCCATGCCCCCTCGTGCTGGATTTCTCCATCAGAGGAAAAAGGCTATCACTATCCACCCTATCTAAACCTCTAATCATCTTATATGTTTCAATAAGATCCCCTCTTAGCCGCCGCCTTTCCAGCGAAAACAATCCCAAATCCCTCAGCCTCTCCTCATAGGATCTCCCCTCCATACCAGGCAACATCCTGGTAAACCTCCTCTGCACCCCCTCCAAAGCCTCCACATCCCTCCTGTAATGTGGGGACCAGAACTGCACACAGTACTCCAAGTGCGGCCGCACCAGAGTTGTGTACAGTTGCAACATAACGCTACGACTCCTAAATTCAATCCCCCTACCAATAAACGCCAAGACACCATATGCCTTCTTAACAACCTTATCTACTTGATTCCCAACTTTCAGGGATCTATGCACACATACACCTAGATCCCTCTGCTCCTCCACACTATTCAAAGTCCTCCCGTTAGCCCTATACTCAACACATGGTAGGGTATTGGTGAGAGTTACAGAACAAAGGGATCTCGGGGTACAGATTGATAGCTCCATGAAAGTGGAGTCACAGGTGGATAGGGTGGTGAAGAAGGCATTCCACATGCTGGGTTTCATTGGTCAGAACATGGAATAGAGGAGTTGGGACGTCTTGTTGGAGTTGTACAAGACATTGGTGAGACCACACTTGGAATGCTGTGTATAGTTCTGGTCACCCTTATAAAAAGGAGATTATTAAGCTAGAAAGTGTGCAGAAAAGAATTACTGGGATGCTATGGGGTCCTGATGGTTTGAGTTATAATGAGAGGCTGGATACTCTGGGACCTTTTTTCCCTTGAGTTGGCTTAGTGGTGTTCTTCTAGAGGTCTCTAAAATAATGAGAGCATGGATATAGCAGCTTTATAGAACCTTAGTTAGGCCGCACTTGGAATATAGTGTTCAATTCTGATCGACACACTATCAGAAAGATGTGGAGAATTTGGAGAGGGTTCAGAAAAGATTTACCAGGATGTTGCCTGGTATGGAGGGCATTAGCTCTGAGGAGAGATTGGAGAAACTTGCTTTGTTCTCACTGGAACGACGGAGGTTGAGGGGCGACCTGATAGAATTCTACAAGATTATGAGGGGCATGGACAGAGTGGATAGTCAGAAGCTTTTTACCAGGGTGGAAGATTCAAAATCTAGGGGGCACAGGTTTAAGGTGTGAGGGGCAAGGTTTAAAGGAGATGTACAAGGCAAGTTTTTTTACACAGAGGGTGGTGGGTGCCTGGAACTCGCTGCCGGGGGAGGTAGTGGAAGCGGATACGATAGTGAGTTTTACGGAACGTCTGGACAAATACATGAATAGGATGGGAATAGAGGGATATGGTCCCCGGAAGGGTAGGGGGTTTTAGTTCAGTCGGGCAGCATGGTTGGTGCAGGCTTGGAGGGCCGAATGGCCTGTTCCTGTGCTGTAATTCTCTTTGTTTTTTGAGAAGCTCGTCAACATCTTTTCCAAAAGGGAGGGGAGTCTAAAACTAGAAGACATAGGTTTATGGTGAGAGGGGAGAGGGTCCAGAGGGCAATTCTTTTCACACATAGGGTGGTGAGGGATTGGAACAAGCTGCCAGAGGTCGGAGTAGAAGCGGACACAATTTTATATTTTAAAAAGCATTTAGACAGTTATTCTGGTAAGATTGGTATGGAGGGATTTGGGCCAAACGCAAGGCATTTGATACGAGCTTAATGGTAAAAACTGGGTGGCAGGGAAATGTTGGGCCAAAGGGCCCATTTGTATCTGAGCTCTGTTTTCTGCCCGGAAACCATTTCTCAATCCATCCCAGTATTTTCCAAATTTGTGGATTGGACACAGTAAATTGCCGTTTCCTGTCCAAAGCTGTGTTGGTTCGGTGGATTAAGGTAAATGTGTGGGGTTACGGGGATAGGGCTGGGTCAAGGGCCTTGGTAAGATACTGTGTCAGAGAGTCAGTACAGACTCGATGGGCTGAATGGTCTCCTTCTGCACTGCAGGGATTCTGTGACTCTACTATTAAGATCCCTTTGTCATTTGAAGCTTCCAGCTAAAATGCTGACAATGCTGCCTATTTCTGTGCACTTTGGCAAATGTTCTGTCTCATCACCGGGTGACACGGTGGCACAGTGGTTAGCACTGCTGACTCACAGCGCCAGGGATCTGGGTTCGATTCCCCGCCTCGAGTGACTGTCTGTGTGGAGTTTGCACGTTTGCTAAATTGCCCCTTAGTGTCAGGGGGATTCGGGCCTGGGTGGGATTACTGTCGGGGCAGGCTTGTTGGGCTGAATGGCCTCATTCTGCAGTGTAGGAATTCTATGACTCTTGGATCTTAAATGGTTGATAAAGAGTGAAACTGAGACACAAACTGGGGCTTGGCAGCAGCAGACAGAATGGGAATCATTGCATCCTGCAGGGATTTTTATTACAGAATCAATTTCAGAAAATTTACAACTCAAAATCCACAACAGCAAAGTGTGGGATTGCAAACTTGGAATGATTAGCCCAGGGCTAAAGTTTAAAAGCTACAGATTGACATTCAGAAACAAGAGATGGCCTCACATCTTCAATTCTGTGATTGTCTGCCATCTCCTGCTCTGAATATTACAAAATCTCTGCCCCCTTCATGCGTCTGGAGACTTTGAAAGTTACGCAGACATTGATAAAACGTTCCTTTATCTCAAGGCATCTCCTGTGAAATACTCAACTTCTGCAAAGAGACACAATCTAATTGACACTTTCTGAATCTCCTTTCAAACAACCTCCCAACCCCACTGTGCAGGATGCAGGAATGTCACCTTTTGTCACATTCCCCAACACAATTGTTGACACGTTTTCGGGACAGGAAAAGTAGATTCAACTGACAGATTCTGAGCCCCAGGTTGAATCTTTAAGATGTAAAAATGAACTGAAAGCCCAGGTCTCTCTGTTCCTGCAACTATTTTAACATTGACCCATTGATTTTAAATTGCTTCTCCTGTGTGTAAAATACCATCCATCAACTTCAGGTTTGAACATTAATAAGCGACTGAGCATCAACTGTGAATTATAGAAGGTAGTTCCAAACTAATATCACACCTGGTGTGGCAAAGTGTTCCTGAATTTCACTCCGAAAAGTCTAAAACCCTAAACATTGTCTAAAATCCAATGTCCCCCAAGTCCTGTCCCCATCAAACACTCCCAGGACAGGTACAGCACAGGGTTAGGTACAGAGTATAGCTCCCTGGACACTGTCCCCATTAAACACTCGCAGGACTGGGACAGCACGGGGTTAGATACAGAGTAAAGCTCCCTCTCCACTATCCCCATAAAACACTTCCAGGAGAGATACGGCATGGGGTTAGATACAGAGCAAAACTCCCTCTACACTGTCCCCCATCAAACACACCCAGGACAGGTTCAGCACGTGTTTAGATAGAGTGAAGCTCCCTATACACTGTCCCCATCAAACACTCCCAGGACAGGTACAGCACGGGGTTAGATACAGAGTAAAGCTCCCTCTATACTGTCCCCCATCAAACACTCCCAGGACAGGTACAGCACGGGGTTCGATACAGAGTAAAGCTCCCTCTCCACTGTCCCCATAAAACACTTCCAGGAGAGATACAGCACGGGGTTAGATACAGAGCAAAGCTCCCTCTACACTGTCCCCCATCAAACACACCCAGGACAGATACAGCACGTGTTTAGATACAGAGTGAAGCTCCCTCTACACTGTCCCACATCAAACACTCCCAGGACATATACAGCACAGGGTTAGATACAGAGTAAAGCTCCCTCTACACTATCCCCATCAAACACTCCCAGGACAGGTACAGCACAGGTTTAGATACAGAGTGAAGCTCCCTATACACTGTCCCCATCATATAATCCAATGACAGACACAGCATGGTGCTAGATTAAAGGAAAAGCTGCCTCCACATTGTGCACATCAAACACACCCAGGACAGGTACAGCACGGGGTTAGATACAGCTCAAATCTTCCTCTCCATTTTGCCCCATCATTCTGTGGGTGTGTGTGTGAGAGAATGTGTGTGTGAGAGAGAGTGTGTGTATGTGTGAGAGAGTGTGTGTGAGAGAGAGAGTGTGTGTGAGAGAGAGAGTGTGTGCGAGAGAGAGAGTGTGTGCGAGAGAGAGAGTGTGTGCGAGAGAGAGAGAGTGTGTGCGAGAGAGAGTGTGTGTGCGAGAGAGAGTGTGTGTGCGTGAGAGAGAGTGTGTGTGTGAGAGAGTATATGTTTGTGAGTGTATGTGTGAGAGAGAGTGTGTGTGAGAGAGAGATAGAGTGTGTGAGAGAGAGAGTGTGTGCGAGAGAGAGTGTGTGTGTGTGAGAGAGAGTGTGTGTTTGAGAGAGAGTGTGTGCGAGAGAGAGTGTGTGTGAGAGAGAGACTGTGCGTGAGAGAGAGTGTGTTAGAGAGAGTGTGTGTGCGAGAAAGAGTGTGTGTGTGAGAGACAGGCTGTGTGTGAGAGACAGGCTGTGTGTGAGAGAGTGTGTGAGAGAGTGTGTGCGAGAGAGAGAGTGTGTGTGTGAGAGAGAGTGCGTGTGAGTGAGAGTGTGTGTGTGAGAGAGAGTGTGTGTGTGTGAGAGTGTGTGTGAGAGTGAGAGTGTGTGGGAGAGTGAGAGTGTGTGTGAGAGAGAAACCGTGTGTGTGAGAGAGCGTGTGTGTGTGTGAGAGAGAGAGTGTGTGTGAGAGAGAGAATGTGTGTGAGAGAGAGTGTGTGTGTGTGAGAGAGAGAGTTTTCGAGAGAGAGTTTTCGAGAGAGAGAGTGTGTGTGAGTGTGTGAGAGAGTGTGTGTGTGTGAGAGAGAGAGTTTTCGAGAGAGTGTGTGCGAGAGAGAGAGTGTGTGTGAGAGAGACCGTTTGTGTGAGAGAGAGTGTGTGTGAGAGAGAGAGTGTGTGTGAGAGAGAGAGTGTGTGTGAGAGAGAGAGTGTGCGAGAGTGTGTGTGTGAGAGAGTGTGTGTGTGAGAGAGAGAGAGTGTGTGTGAGAGAGTGTGTGCGAGAGAGAGAGCGTGTGCGAGAGAGAGAGCGTGTGTGTGAGAGAGAGCGTGTACAAGAGAGAGCGAGCGCGTGAGAGAGTGCGTGTGTGTGTATGAGACAGTGTGTGTGCGAGAGAGAGTGTGTGTGCGAGAGAGAGTGTGTGTGTGAGAGAGAGTCTGTGTGTGAGAGAGAGTCTGTGTGTGAGAGAGAGTGTGTGTGTGAGAGAGAGTGTGTGTGTGAGAGGGAGTGTGTGTGTGAGAGGGAGTGTGTGTGTGAGAGGGAGTGTGTGTGTGAGAGGGAGTGTGTGTGTGAGAGGGAGTGTGTGTGTGAGAGGGAGTGTGTGTGTGAGAGGGAGTGTGTGTGTGAGAGGGAGTGTGTGTGTGAGAGGGAGTGTGTGTGTGAGAGGGAGTGTGTGTGTGAGAGAGAGTGTGTGTGTTTGAGAGAGAGTGTATGTGTGAGAGAGAGAGAGTATGTGTGAGAGAGAAAGTGTGTGTGACAGAGCGAAAGAGCATGTGTGTGAGAGAGAGAGTGCGTAAGAGATAGTGTATGTGTGTGTGAGAGACAGAAAGAGCATGTGTGTGTGTGTGTGCCTGAGAGTGTGTAAGGAGAGCGTGTGTGTGACCTGATCTTCCTCTACAGTCTATCAGTAACTGAAACACGGGATTAGATGCAAAGTAAAGCTCCCTCGACACTGATCCCATCAAACACTCCCAGGAAAGGTACAGGTACAGCACAGAGTTCGATACAGAGTAAAGCTCTCTCTACACTGTTCCCATCAAACGCTCCCAGGACAGATACAGCACGGGGTTAGATACAGAGTAAAGCTCCCTCTACACTGTTCCCATCAAACACTCCCAGGACAGATACAGGAAGTGGTTAGATACAGAGTAAATCTCCCACTTCACTGTTCCATCAAACACTCCCAGGACAGAAACAGCACGGGGTTAGATACAGAGAAAAGGTCCCTCGACACTGTCCCCATCAAATACTCCCAGGACAGGTACAGCACAGGGTTAGATACAGAGTAAAGCTCCCTCCACAATATCCCCATCAGACAAACCAAGGACAGGTACAGCACGGGATTAGATAGAGAGGAAAGCTCCCTCAACACTGTCCCCATGAAACACTCCCAGGACAGGTACAGCATGGGGTTAGATACAGAGTAGATCTCCCTCTCCACTGTCCCCATCAAACACTCCCAGGACATGTACAGCACGGGTTAAGATACAGAGTGAAGCTCCCTCGACAATGTCCCCATCAAACACACCCAGGACAGGTACAGCACGTGTTTAGATACAGAGTGAAGCTCCCTCTACACTGTCCCCCATCAAACACTCCCAGGACAGGTACAGCACGGGATTAGATACAGAGTAAAGCTCCCTCTACACTGTCCCCATCAAACACACCCAGGACAGGTACAGCACAGGTTTAGATACAGAGTGAAGCTCCCTATACACTGTCCCCATCAAATAATCCAATGACATATACAGCATGGTGCTAGATTAAAGGAAAAGCTGCCTCCACATTGTGCACATCAAACACACCCAGGACAGGTACAGCACGGGAGAGAAAGTGTGTGTGAGAGAGAGTGTGTGTGTGAGAGAGAGAGAGTGTGTGTGAGAGAGTGTGTGCGAGAGAGAGAGCGTGTGCGAGAGAGAGAGCGTGTGTGTGAGAGAGAGCGTGTGTGTGTATGAGACAGTGTGTGTGCGAGAGAGAGTGTGTGTGCGAGAGAGAGTGTGTGTGTGAGAGAGAGTCTGTGTGTGAGAGAGAGTCTGTGTGTGAGAGAGAGTGTGTGTGTGAGAGAGAGTGTGTGTGTGAGAGGGAGTGTGTGTGTGAGAGGGAGTGTGTGTGTGAGAGGGAGTGTGTGTGTGAGAGGGAGTGTGTGTGTGAGAGGGAGTGTGTGTGTGAGAGGGAGTGTGTGTGTGAGAGGGAGTGTGTGTGTGAGAGGGAGTGTGTGTGAGAGGGAGTGTGTGTGTGAGAGGGAGTGTGTGTGTGAGAGGGAGTGTGTGTGTTTGAGAGAGAGTGTATGTGTGAGAGAGAGAGAGTATGTGTGAGAGAGAAAGTGTGTGTGGCAGAGCGAAAGAGCATGTGTGTGAGAGAGAGAGTGCGTAAGAGATAGTGTATGTGTGTGTGAGAGACAGAGAGAGCATGTGTGTGTGTGTGTGCCTGAGAGTGTGTAAGGAGAGCGTGTGTGTGACCTGATCTTCCTCTACAGTCTATCAGTAACTGAAACACGGGATTAGATGCAAAGTAAAGCTCCCTCGACACTGATCCCATCAAACACTCCCAGGAAAGGTACAGGTACAGCACAGAGTTCGATACAGAGTAAAGCTCTCTCTACACTGTTGCCATCAAACGCTCCCAGGACAGATACAGCACGGGGTTAGATACAGAGTAAAGCTCCCTCTACACTGTTCCCATCAAACACTCCCAGGACAGATACAGGAAGTGGTTAGATACAGAGTAAATCTCCCACTTCACTGTTCCATCAAACACTCCCAGGACAGAAACAGCACGGGGTTAGATACAGAGAAAAGGTCCCTCTACACTGTCCCCATCAAATACTCACAGGAAAGGTACAGCACAGGGTTAGATACAGAGTAAAGCTCCCTCTACACTGTCCCCATCAAACACTCCCAGGACAGGTACAGCACGGGGTTAGATACAGAGTAAAGCTCCCTCCACACTGTCCCCATCAAACACACTCAGGACAGGTGCAGCACGGGGTTAGATACAGAGTAAAGCTCCCTCTACACTGTCCCATCAAACACTCCCAGGACAGGTACAGCACGGGGTTAGATACAGAGTAAAGCTCCCTCGACACTGTCCCCATCAAACACTCCCAGGACAGGTACAGCACGGGGTTAGATACAGAGTAAAGCTCCCTCTAAACTGTCCCCCATCAAACACTCCCAGGACAGGTACAGCACGGGGTTAGATACAGAGTAAAGCTCCCTCTACACTGTCCCATCAAACACTCCCAGGACAGGTACAGCACGGGGTTAGATACAGAGTAAAGCTCCCTCGACACTGTCCCCATCAAACACTCCCAGGACAGGTACAGCACGGGGTTAGATACAGAGTTAAGCTCCCTCTAAACTGTCCCCCATCAAACACTCCCAGGACAGGTACAGCACGGGGTTAGATACAGAGTAAAGCTCCCTCTACACTGTCCCATCAAACACTCCCAGGACAGGTACAGCACGGGGTTAGATACAGAGTAAAGCTCCCTCGACACTGTCCCCATCAAACACTCCCAGGACAGGTACAGCACGGGGTTAGATACAGAGTAAAGCTCCCTCTAAACTGTCCCCCATCAAACACTCCCAGGACAGGTACAGCACGGGGTTAGATACAGAGTAAAGCTCCCTCTACACTGTCCCCATGAAACACTCCCAGGACAGGTACAGCACGGGGTTAGATACAGAGTAAAGCTCCCTCTACACTGTCCCCATGAAACACTCCCAGGACAGGTACAGCACGGGGTTAGATACAGAGTAAAGCTCCCTCTACAATATCCCCATCAGACACACCCAGGATAGGTACAGCATGGGTTTAGATACAGAGTGAAGCTCCCTCGACACTGTCCCCATCAAACACTCCCAGGACAGGTACAGCATGGGTTTAGATACAGAGTGAAGCTCCCTATACACTGTCCCCATCAAATAATCCAATGACAGATACAGCATGGTGCTAGATTTAAGGAAAAGCTGCCTCCACATTGTGCACATCAAACACACCCAGGACAGGTACAGCACGGGGTTAGATACAGCTCAAATCTTCCTCTACATTTTGCCCCATCATTGTGTGTGTGTGTGAGAATGTGTGTGTGAGAGAATGTGTGTGTGTGTGAGAGAGAGAGAGTGTGTGTGTGTGTGAGAGAGTGTGTGCGAGAGAAAGAGTGTGTGAGAAAGTGTGTGTGTGAGAGAGTGTGTGCGAGAGAGAGTTTGTCTGAGAGAGAGTGTGTGTGAGAGAGAGTGTGTGTGAGAGAGTGTGTGCGAGAGAGTGTGTGCGAGAGAGAGAGTGTGCGTGTGTGTGAGAGAGTGTGTGTGTGTGAGAGTGTGTGCGTGAGAGAGAGAGTATATGTTTGAGAGAGATTGTATGTGTGAGAGAGAGAGGGTATGTGTGAGAGAGTGAGTGTATGTGTGTGAGAGAGAGTGTATGTGTGTGAGAGAGTGAGTGTATGTGTGCATGTGTGTGAGAGTGTGCCAGTGAGAGAGAGTGCATGGGTGAGAGTGTGTGAGCGTGAAAGTGTGTGTGAGAGAATGTGTGTGAGAAAGTGTGTGAGAGAGAAAGTGTGTGAGACAGAGAGAAAGAGTGTGTGTGTGTGAGAGAGAGAGTGCGTAAGAGATAGTGTATGTGTGTGTGAGAGACAGAGAGAGCATGTGTGTGTGTGTGTCTGAGAGTGTGTATGGAGAGCATGTGTGTGACCTGATCTTCCTCTACAGTCTATCAGTAACTGAAACACGGGATTAGATGCAAAGTAAAGCTCCCTCGACACTGTTCTCATCAAACACTCCCAGGACAGATACAGCACGGGCTTAGATACAGAGTAAAGCTTCCTCTACACTGTCCCCATCAAACACTCCCAGGACAGGTACAGCACGGGCTTAGATACAGAGTAAAGCTTCCTCTACACTGTCCCCATCAAACACTCCCAGGACAGGTCCAGCACGGGGTTAGATACAGAGTAAATCTCCCTCTGCACTGTTCCCATCAAACACTCCGAGGACAGGTACAGCACGGGGTTAGATACAGAGTAAAGCTTCCTCTACACTGTCCCCATCAAACACACACAGGACAGGTACAACACGGGGTTAGATACAGAGTAAAGCTTCCTCTACACTGTCCCCATCAAACACACACAGGACAGGTACAGCACAGGGTTAGATACAGAGTAAAGCTTCCTCTACACTGTCCCCATCAAACACACACAGGACAGGTACAGCACGGGGTTAGATACAGATAAAGCTCCCTCTGCACTGTCACTATCAAATAACTATCAAATCTCCACATCATGACTATCAAATATTCCAATGACAGATACAGCATGGGGATAGATACAGGGAAAAGCTGCCTACACATCAAACACACCCAGGACAGGTACAGCATCGGGTGAGATACAGCGTATATCTCCCTCTGCATTGTGTGTGTGTGAGAGAATGTGTGTGTGTGAGAGAGAGTGTGTGTGTGAGAGAGAATATGACTTTGTGTGTGTGTGTGAGAGGGAGAGTGTGAGAAAGAGAGACAATGTGTGATGGAGACAGAGTGCGTCTGAGAGAGTGTGTGTGTGTGTGAGAGAGAGTGTGTGTGTCTCTGAGAGTGTGAGAGAGTGTGTGTGTGAGAGAGAGCGTGTGTGTGTGAGAGAGTGTGTGTCTGTGTGTGTGAGAGAGTGTGTGTGTCTGAGAGTGTGAGAGAGAGTGTGTGTGAGAGAGAGAGAGCGTGTGTGTGAGAGAGAGTGTGTGTGTGTGTGAGAGAGTGTGTGTGTCTGAGTGTGTGAGAGAGTGAGTGTGCGAGAGAGAGAGAGCGTGTGTGTGAGAGAGAGTGTGTGTGTGTGTGTGAGAGAGTGTGTGTGTCTGAGTGTGTGAGAGAGTGTGTGTGCGAGAGAGAGAGCGTGTGTGTGCGTGAGATTATGTGTGTGTCTAAGAGTGTGTAAGAGAGAGAGTGTGTGTGAGCTGATCTTTTTCTACAGTCTATCGGTAACTGCAACACGATATTCTGCACCCTTTCCTCTCCTTCTCCCTGTGTACTCTATGTACAGAATGTTTTGTCTGTATAGCGCACAAGAAACAATACTTTTCACTGCATCCCAATACAAATCAATCAAATCAAATCAAATTAACACGGTGAAGTTTGGACCCTGTGGGGTGACAGTTGTCTGAATACAGATTCTATCTTATTGTAACATTCAGGTACCACGTGTACTGAGCTCACCAGCGTTCTGTCTGTATTGTGTGAATCCAGTCTTGAAATATCCACTCATGTTGCTAATTCTGCCAAGACAGAAACAGAAAGAGTGTTTGAATTCTCCGTGATTAGACCCCTTAACGATAAACAACATGGTGGATGAGAGGGATAGAGAGGGAGAGGGAGAGAGAGAGAGGAAGAGAGAGAGATGGAGCGATGCAGAGTAACAGAGAGATAGGGAGAGGGAGCAATGCAGAGAGTAACAGTGAGACAGTGAGGAATAGAGATTAATTCAGATGGATAGTGAGTGACAGGGGAGTCCGAGACGCTACATAAGCAAGGTAAAGATTTGAAAATGGAGGAGTGTTTCTTACCCACTTTTAAAAGACAATCCACACTCACACCAGTCACATTTCACACTCTCTGCTCAGTCCTGTGTTTTGGGGGTGTTGAGTGTGGGATCAGTGTTTGCTTTTCTCAAACCGCACTGATATTCCCAACAAGGGCAAGACGTTTCAGTGTTTAAAAATGTAAACATTTAAAAACAAAAGCAGACAGGATTTGGTTAAATCTCACGGGATCCAGGGTGAGGTAGCCAAATGGATATAAAATAGGCTTGATGACAGAAGACAGAGGGTGGTTGTAGAGGGTTGTTTTTTTGGTCAAACTGGAGGCCTGTGACCAGCGGGGTGCCTCAGGGATCGGTGCTGGGTCCACTGTTATTTGTCATTTATATTAATGAATTGGATGAGAATTTAGGAGGCATGGTTTGTAAGTTTGCAGTTGACACCAAGATTTGTGGCATAGTGGACAGTGAAGAAGGTTATCTCGGGTTGCAATGGGATCTTGATCAATTGGGCCAGTGGGCTGTTGAATGGCAGATGGAGTTTAATTTAGATAAATGCGAGGTGATACATTTTGGTGGATCGAACCAACACAGGACTTACTCAGTTAATGGTAGGGTGTTGGTGAGAGTTACAGAACAAAGGGATCTCGGGGTACAGATTGATAGCTCCTTGAAAGTGGGGTCACAGGTGGATATAGTGGTGAAGAAGGCATTCCACATGCTTGGTTTCATTGGTCAGAACATGGAATACAGGAGTTGGGACGAGTTGTTGAAGTTGTACAAGACATTGGTAAGAGCACACTTGGAATGCTGTGTATTGTTCTGGTCACCCTCATAGAAAGGAGATGATTAAGCTGGAAAGTGTGCAGAAAAGAATTACTGGGATGCCAAGGGGTCCTGATGGTTTGAGTTATAATGAGAGGCTGGATACTCTGGGACTTTTCTTCCCTTGAGTTGGCTTAGTGGTGTTCTTCTAGAGGTCTCTAAAATAATGAGGGCATGGATATAGCAGCTTTATAGAACCTTAGTTAGGCCGCACTTGGAATATAGTGTTCAATTCTGATCGACACACGACCAGAAAGATGTGGAGAATTTGGAGAGGGTTCAGAAAAGATTTACCAGGATGTTACCTGGTAAATGTTACCTGGTATGGAGGGCATTAGCTCTGAGGAGAGATTGGAGAAACTTGGTTTGTTCTCACTGGAACGACGGAGGTTGAGGGGCGACCTGATAGAATTCTACAAGATTATGAGGGGCATGGACAGAGTGGATAGTCAGAAGCTTTTTACCAGGGTGGAAGATTCAAAATCTAGGGGGCACAGGTTTAAGGTGTGAGGGGCAAGGTTTAAAGGAGATGTACAAGGCAAGTTTTTTTACACAGAGGGTGGTGGGTGCCTGGAACTCGCTGCCGGGGGAGGTAGTGGAAGCGGATACGATAGTGAGTTTTACGGAACGTCTGGACAAATACATGAATAGGATGGGAATAGAGGGATATGGTCCCCGGAAGGGTAGGGGGTTTTAGTTCAGTCGGGCAGCATGGTTAGTGCAGGCTTGGAGGGCCGAATGGCCTGTTCCTGTGCTGTAATTCTCTTTGTTCTTTGAGAAGCTCGTCAACATCTTTTCCAAAAGGGAGGGGAGTCTAAAACTAGAAGACATAGGTTTAAGGTGAGAGGGGAGAGGGTCCAGAGGGCAATTCTTTTCACACATAGGGTGGTGAGGGATTGGAACAAGCTGCCAGAGGTCGGAGTAGAAGCGGACACAATTTTATATTTTAAAAAGCATTTAGACAGTTATTCTGGTAAGATTGGTATGGAGGGATTTGGGCCAAACGCAAGGCATTTGATACGAGCTTAATGGTAAAAACTGGGTGGCAGGGAAAAGTTGGGCCAAAGGGCCCATTTGTATCTGAGCTCTGTTTTCTGCCCGGAAACCATTTCTCAATCCATCCCAGTATTTTCCAAATTTGTGGATTGGACACAGTAAATTGCCGTTTCCTGTCCAAAGCTGTGTTGGTTCGGTGGATTAAGGTAAATGTGTGGGGTTACGGGGATAGGGCTGGGTCAAGGGCCTTGGTAAGATACTGTGTCAGAGAGTCAGTACAGACTCGATGGGCTGAATGGTCTCCTTCTGCACTGCAGGGATTCTGTGACTCTACTATTAAGATCCCTTTGTCATTTGAAGCTTCCAGCTAAAATGCTGACAATGCTGCCTAACTCTGTGCACTTTGGCAAACGTTCTGTCTCATCACCGGGTGACACGGTGGCACAGTGGTTAGCACTGCTGACTCACAGCGCCAGGGATCTGGGTTCGATTCCCCGCCTCGAGTGACTGTCTGTGTGGAGTTTGCACGTTTGCTAAATTGCCCCTTAGTGTCAGGGGGATTCGGGCCTGGGTGGGATTACTGTCGGGGCAGGCTTGTTGGGCTGAATGGCCTCATTCTGCAGTGTAGGAATTCTATGACTCTTGGATCTTAAATGGTTGATAAAGAGTGAAACTGAGACACAAACTGGGGCTTGGCAGCAGCAGACAGAATGGGAATCATTGCATCCTGCAGGGATTTTTATTACAGAATCAATTTCAGAAAATTTACAACTCAAAATCCACAACAGCAAAGTGTGGGATTGCAAACTTGGAATGATTAGCCCAGGACTAAAGTTTAAAAGCTACAGATTGACATTCAGAAACAAGAGATGGCCTCACATCTTCAATTCTGTGATTGTCTGCCATCTCCTGCTCTGAATATTACAAAATCTCTGCCCCCTTCATGCGTCTGGAGACTTTGAAAGTTACGCAGACATTGGTAAAACGTTCCTTTATCTCAAGGCATCTCCTGTGAAATACTCAACTTCTGCAAAGAGACACAATCTAATTGACACTTTCTGAATCTCCTTTCAAACAACCTCCCAACCCCATTGTGCAGGATGCAGGAATGGCACCTTTTGTCACATTCCCCAACACAATTGTTGACACGTTTTCGGGACAGGAAAAGTAGATTCAACTGACAGATTCTGAGCCCCAGGTTGAATCTTTAAGATGTAAAAATGAACTGAAAGCCCAGGTCTCTCTGTTCCTGCAACTATTTTAACATTGACCCATTGATTTTAAATTGCTTCTCCTGTGTGTAAAATACCATCCATCAACTTCAGGTTTGAACATTAATAAGCGACTGAGCATCAACTGTGAATTATAGAAGGTAGTTCCAAACTAATATCACACCTGGTGTGGCAACGTGTTCCTGAATTTCACTCCAAAAAGTCTAAAACCCTAAACATTGTCTAAAATCCAATGTCCCCCAAGTCCTGTCCCCATCAAACACTCCCAGGACAGGTACAGCACAGGGTTAGGTACAGAGTATAGCTCCCTGGACACTGTCCCCATTAAACACTCCCAGGAAAAATACAGCACGGGGTTCAATACAGAGTAAAGGTCCCTCGACACTGTCTCCATCAAACACTCGCAGGACAGGGACAGCACGGGGTTCGATACACAGTAAAGCTCCCTGGACACTGTCCCCATTAAACACTCGCAGGACTGGGACAGCACGGGGTTAGATACAGAGTAAAGCTCCCTCTACACTGTCCCCCATCAAACACACCCAGGACAGGGACAGAACGGGGTTCGATACAGAGTAAAGCTCCCTCTCCACTATCCCCATAAAACACTTCCAGGAGAGATACAGCATGGGGTTAGATACAGAGCAAAACTCCCTCTACACTGTCCCCCATCAAACACACCCAGGACAGGTTCAGCACGTGTTTAGATAGAGTGAAGCTCCCTATACACTGTCCCCATCAAACACTCCCAGGACAGGTACAGCACGGGGTTCGATACAGAGTAAAGCTCCCTCTCCACTGTCCCCATAAAACACTTCCAGGAGAGATACAGCACGGGGTTAGATACAGAGCAAAGCTCCCTCTGCACTGTCCCCCATCAAACACACCCAGGACAGATACAGCACGTGTTTAGATACAGAGTGAAGCTCCCTCTACACTGTCCCCCATCAAACACTCCCAGGACATATACAGCACAGGGTTAGATACAGAGTAAAGCTCCCTCTACACTATCCCCATCAAACACTCCCAGGACAGGTACAGCACAGGTTTAGATACAGAGTGAAGCTCCCTATACACTGTCCCCATCATATAATCCAATGACAGACACAGCATGGTGCTAGATTAAAGGAAAAGCTGCCTCCACATTGTGCACATCAAACACACCCAGGACAGGTACAGCACGGGGTTAGATACAGCTCAAATCTTCCTCTCCATTTTGCCCCATCATTCTGTGGGTGTGTGTGTGAGAGAATGTGTGTGTGAGAGAATGTGTGTGTGAGAGAGAGTGTGTGTATGTGTGAGAGAGTGTGTGTGAGAGAGAGAGTGTGTGTGAGAGAGAGAGTGTGTGCGAGAGAGAGAGTGTGTGCGAGAGAGAGAGAGTGTGTGCGAGAGAGAGTGTGTGTGCGAGAGAGAGTGTGTGTGCGAGAGAGAGAGCGTGTGCGTGAGAGAGAGTGTGTGTGTGAGAGAGTATATGTTTGTGAGTGTATGTGTGAGAGAGAGTGTGTGTGAGAGAGAGATAGAGTGTGTGAGAGAGAGAGTGTGTGCGAGAGAGAGTGTGTGTGTGTGAGAGAGAGTGTGTGTTTGAGAGAGAGTGTGTGCGAGAGAGAGTGTGTGTGAGAGAGAGACTGTGCGTGAGAGAGAGTGTGTTAGAGAGAGTGTGTGTGTGAGAAAGAGTGTTTGTGTGAGAGACAGGCTGTGTGTGAGAGACAGGCTGTGTGTGAGAGAGTGTGTGAGAGAGTGTGTGCGAGAGAGAGAGTGTGTGTGTGAGAGAGAGTGCGTGTGAGTGAGAGTGTGTGTGTGAGAGAGAGAGTGTGTGTGTGAGAGTGTGTGTGAGAGTGAGAGTGTGTGGGAGAGTGAGAGTGTGTGTGAGAGAGAAACCGTGTGTGTGAGAGAGCGTGTGTGTGTGTGAGAGAGAGAGTGTGTGTGAGAGAGAGAATGTGTGTGAGAGAGAGAGTGTGTGTGTGTGAGAGAGAGAGTTTTCGAGAGAGAGTTTTCGAGAGAGAGAGTGTGTGTGTGTGTGAGAGAGAGTGTGTGTGTGTGAGAGAGAGAGTTTTCGAGAGAGTGTGTGCGAGAGAGAGAGTGTGTGTGAGAGAGACCGTTTGTGTGAGAGAGAGTGTGTGTGAGAGAGAGAGTGTGTGTGAGAGAGAGAGTGTGTGTGAGAGAGAGAGTGTGCGAGAGTGTGTGTGTGAGAGAGTGTGTGTGTGAGAGAGAGAGTGTGTGTGAGAGAGAGTGTGTGTGTGAGAGAGAGAGAGTGTGTGTGAGAGAGAGAGAGAGTGTGTGTGTGAGAGAGTGTGTGTGTGTGTGTGAGAGAGAGAGTGTGTGTGTGAGAGACATAGAGTGTGTGCGAGAGCGAGAGCGTGTGTGTGTCCCCATCAAACAAACCAAGGACAGATACAGCACGGAGTGAGATACAGAGTAAAGCTCCCTCTGCACTGTCCCCAACAAACTCGCCCAGGACAGGTACAGCACGGGGTTAGATACAGAGTAAAGCTCTCGCGATACTGTCCCCAACAAACACTCCCAGGACAGGTACAGCACGGCGTTAGATACAGAGTAAAGCTCCCTCTACACTGTCCCCATCAAACACCCCCCAGGACAGGTACAGCACGGGGTTAGATACAGATTAAAGCTCATTGTACACTGTCCCCATCAAACAAACCAAGGACAGGTACAGCACGGGTTTAGATACAGAGTAAAGCTCCCTCGATACTGTCCCCATCAAACACTCCCAAGACAGGGACAGCATGGATTAGATACAGAGTAAAGCTCCCTCTGCACTATCCCCATCAAACACTCCCAGGACAGATACAGCAAGTGGTTAGATGTATAGTAAAGCTCCCTCGACACTGTCCCCATCAAACACTCCCAGGACAGGTACAGCATGGGGTTAGATACAGAATAAATCTCCCTCTACACTGTCCCCATCAAACACTCCCAGGACAGGTACAGCAGGGGACTAGATACAGAGTAAAGCTCCCTCTACACTGTCCCCATCAAACTTGCCCAGCACAGGTACAGCACGGGGTTAGACACAGAGTAA
>NW_027592371.1:37500-40000 GCF_964213995.1 Mustelus asterias
GATAGTGAGTTTTACGGAACGTCTGGACAAATACATGAATAGGATGGGAATAGAGGGATATGGTCCCCGGAAGGGTAGGGGGTCTTAGTTCAGTCGGGCAGCATGGTTGGTGCAGGCATGGAGGGCCGAAGGGACTGTTCCTGTGCTGTAATTCCTGTCCCCATCAAACACTTCCAGGACAGGTACAGCACAGGGTTAGGTACAGAGTAAAGCTCCCTCGACACTGTCCCCATTAAACACTCGCAGGACAGGGACAGCACGGGTTTAGATCCAGAGTGAAGCTCCCTCTACACTGTCCCCATCAAACACTCCCAGGACAGGTACAGCACGGAGTTAGATACAGAGTAAAGCTCCCTCTACACTGTCCCCATCAAACACTCCCAGGACAGGTACAGCACAGGGTTAGATACAGAGTAAAGCTCCCTCTGCACTATCCCCATCAAACACTCGCAGGACAGGGACAGCACGGGTTTAGATCCAGAGTGAAGCTCCCTCTACACTGTCCCCATCAAACACTCCCAGGACAGTTACAGCACGGGGTTAGATACAGAGTGAAGCTCCCTCGACACTGTCCCCATCAAACACTCACAGGACAGGTACAGCACGGGGTTAGGTACAGAGTAAAGCTCCCTCGACACTGTCCCCATTAAACACTCGCAGGACAGGGACAGCACGGGTTTAGATCCAGAGTGAAGCTCCCTCTACACTGTCCCCATCAAACACTCCCAGGACAGATACAGCACGGGGTTAGATACAGAGTGAAGCTCCCTCGACACTGTCCCCATCAAACACTCCCAGGACAGGTACAGCACGGGGTTAGATACAGAGTGAAGCTCCCTCGACACTGTCCCCATCAAACACTCCCAGGACAGGTACAGCACGGGGTTAGATACAGAGTGAAGCTCCCTCGACACTGTCCCCATCAAACACTCCCAGGACAGGTACAGCACGGGGTTCGATACAGCTCAAATCTTCCTCGACATTTTGCACCATCATTGTGTGTGTGTGTGTGTGTGAGAGAATGTGTGTGCGAGAGAGAGAGAGTGTGTGTGTGTGAGAGAGAGAGATTGTGTGAGAGAGAGTGTGCGAGAGAGTGTGAGTGTGTGAGAGAGAGTGTGTGTGTGTGAGAGAGTGTGTGTGCGAGAGAGAGAGTGCGAGAGTGAGAGTGTGTGCGAGAGTGAGTGTGTGCGAGAGAGAGTGTGTGCGAGAGAGCGTGTGTGCGAGAGAGAGTGTGTGCGAGAGAGAGTGTGTGCGAGAGAGAGTGTGTGTGTGTGTGAGAGAGATTGTGTGCGAGAGAGTGTGTGCGAAAGTGTGTGTATGAGAGAGAGTGTGTGTATGAGAGAGCGTGTGTGAGAGAGTGTGTGCGAGAGAGTGTGTGCGTGTGAGAGAGAGAGTGTGTGCGAGAGAGCGTGTGCGTGAGAGAGAGAGTGTGTGCGTGAGAGAGAGTGTGTGCGTGAGAGAGAGTGTGTGCGTGAGAGAGAGTGTGTGCGTGAGAGAGAGTGTGTGCGTGACAGAGAGAGAGAGAGTGTGTGTGAGAGACAGTGTGTGCGAGAGTGAGAGTGTGTGTCTGAGAGAGAGTGTGCGTGTGCGAGAGAGAGTGTGTGTGAGAGACAGTGTGTGCGAGAGTGAGAGTGTGTGTGTGAGAGAGAGTGTGCGTGTGAGAGAGAGTGTGTGTGTGTGAGGGAGAGTATATGTTTGAGAGAGTGGATGTGTGAGAGAGAGAGTGTATGTGTGTGAGAGAGAGAGTGTATGTGTGTGAGAGAGTGAGTGTATGTGTGTGTGAGAGAGTGAGTGTATGTGTGTGAGAGTGTGACAGTGAGAGAGAATGCGTGGGTGAGAGTGTGTGAGCGTGAAAGTGTGTGTGAGAGAATGTGTGTGAGAGGGAAAGTGTGTGTGAGAGACAGAGAGAGCATGTGTGTGTGTGTGTGTGTGTGTCTGAGAGTGTGTAAGGAGAGCGTGTGTGTGACCTGATCTTCCTCTACAGTCGATCAGTAACTGAAACACGGGATTAGATGCAAAATAAAGAGTCTTCACTCCCGCACTCTCACACACATTCTCTCACACACACTCTCTCACACACACTCTCTCTCACACTCTCTCTCACACACTCTCTCTCACACACTCTCTCTCACACACTCTCTCTCACACACTCTCTCTCACACACTCTCTCTCACACACACACACACACTTTCTCACACTCTCTCTCTCGCACACACACTCTCTCTCAGTCTCTCTACACTGTTCCCATCCAAAACACCCAGGACAGATACAGCACGGGGTTAGGTACAGAGTAAAGCTCCCTCTACACTGTCCCCATCAAACACGCCCAGGACAGGTACAGCACAGGGTTAGATACAGAGTAAAGCTCTCTCTACACTGTCCCCATCAAACACACCCAGGACAGGTACAGCACGGGGTTAGATACAGATTAAACCTCACTGTACACTCTCCCCATCAAACACTCCCAGGACAGGTACAGCACGGGGTGAGATACAGAGTA
>NW_027592371.1:45000-50000 GCF_964213995.1 Mustelus asterias
CCCAACACAAATCAATCAAATCAAATCAAATTAACACGGTGAAGTTTGGACCCTGTGGGGTGACAGTTGTCTGAATACAGATTCTATCTTATTGTAACATTCAGGTACCACGTGTACTGAGCTCACCAGCGTTCTGTCTGTATTGTGTGAATCCAGTCTTGAAATATCCACTCAAGTTGCTAATTCTGCCAAGACAGAAACAGAAAGAGTGTTTGAATTCTCCGTGATTAGACCCCTTAACGATAAACAACATGGTGGATGAGAGGGATAGAGAGGGAGAGGGAGAGAGAGAGAGGAAGAGAGAGAGATGGAGCGATACAGAGTAACAGAGAGATAGGGAGAGGGAGCAATGCAGAGAGTAACAGTTAGACAGTGAGGAATAGAGATTAATTCAGATGGATGGTGAGTGACAGGGGAGTCCGAGACGCTACATAAGCAAGGTAAAGATTTGAAAATGGAGGAGTGTTTCTTACCCACTTTTAAAAGACAATCCACACTCACACCAGTCACATTTCACACTCTCTGCTCAGTCCTGTGTTTTGGGGGTGTTGAGTGTGGGATCAGTGTTTACTTTTCTCAAACCGCAGTGATATTCCCAACAAGGGCAAGACGTTTCAGTGTTTAAACATGTAAACTTTTAAAAACAAAAGCAGACAGGATTTGGTTAAATCTCACGGGATCCAGGGTGAGGTAGCCAAATGGATATAAAATAGGCTGGATGACAGAAGACAGAGGGTGGTTGTAGAGGGTTGTTTTTTTGTCAAACTGGAGGCCTGTGACCAGCGGGGTGCCTCAGGGATCGGTGCTGGGTCCACTGTTATTTGTCATTTATATTAATGATTTGGATGAGAATTTAGGAGGCATGGTTTGTAAGTTTGCAGTTGACACCAAGATTTGTGGCATAGTGGACAGTGAAGAAGGTTATCTCGGGTTGCAATGGGATCTTGATCAATTGGGCCAGTGGGCTGTTGAATGGCAGATGGAGTTTAATTTAGATAAATGCAAGCGGATACATTTTGGTGGATCGAACCAACACAGGACTTACTCAGTTAATGGTAGGGTATTGGTGAGAGTTACAGAACAAAGGGATCTCGGGGTACAGATTGATAGCTCCATGAAAGTGGAGTCACAGGTGGATAGGGTGGTGAAGAAGGCATTCCACATGCTGGGTTTCATTGGTCAGAACATGGAATAGAGGAGTTGGGACGTCTTGTTGGAGTTGTACAAGACATTGGTGAGACCACACTTGGAATGCTGTGTATAGTTCTGGTCACCCTCATAAAAAGGAGATTATTAAGCTAGAAAGTGTGCAGAAAAGAATTACTGGGATGCTATGGGGTCCTGATGGTTTGAGTTATAATGAGAGGCTGGATACTCTGGGACCTTTTTTCCCTTGAGTTGGCTTAGTGGTGTTCTTCTAGAGGTCTCTAAAATAATGAGGGCATGGATATAGCAGCTTTATAGAACCTTAGTTAGGCCGCACTTGGAATATAGTGTTCAATTCTGATCGACACACTATCAGAAAGATGTGGAGAATTTGGAGAGGGTTCAGAAAAGATTTACCAGGATGTTGCCTGGTATGGAGGGCATTAGCTCTGAGGAGAGATTGGAGAAACGTGCTTTGTTCTCACTGGAACGACGGAGGTTGAGGGATGACCTGATAGAATTCTACAAGATTATGAGGGGCATGGACAGAGTGGATAGTCAGAAGCTTTTTACCAGGGTGGAAGATTCAAAATCTAGCGGGCACAGGTTTAAGGTGTGAGGGGCAAGGTTTAAAGGAGATGTACAAGGCAAGTTTTTTTACACAGAGGGTGGTGGGTGCCTGGAACTCGCTGCCGGGGGAGGTAGTGGAAGCGGATACGATAGTGAGTTTTACGGAACGTCTGGACAAATACATGAATAGGATGGGAATAGAGGGATACGGTCCCCGGAAGGGTAGGGGGTTTTAGTTCAGTCGGGCAGCATGGTTGGTGCAGGCTTGGAGGGCCGAAGGGACTGTTCCTGTGCTGTAATTCTCTTTGTTCTTTGAGAAGCTCGTCAACATCTTTTCCAAAAGGGAGGGGAGTCTAAAACTAGAAGACACAGGTTTAAGGTGAGAGGGGAGAGGGTCCAGAGGGCAATTCTTTTCACACATAGGGTGGTGAGGGATTGGAACAAGCTGCCAGAGGTCGGAGTAGAAGCGGACACAATTTTATATTTTAAAAAGCATTCAGACAGTTATTCTGGTAAGATTGGTGTGGAGGGATTTGGGCCAAACGCAAGGCATTTGATACGAGCTTTATGGTAAAAACTGGGTGGCAGGGAAAAGTTGGGCCAAAGGGCCCATTTGTATCTGAGCTCTGTTTTCTGCCCGGAAACCATTTCTCAATCCATCCCAGTATTTTCCAAATTTGTGGATTGGACACAGTAAATTGCCGTTTCCTGTCCAAAGCTGTGTTGGTTCGGTGGATTCAGGTAAATGTGTGGGGTTCCGGGGATAGGGCTGGGTCAAGGGCCTTGGTAAGATACTGTGTCAGAGAGTCAGTACAGACTCGATGGGCTGAATGGTCTCCTTCTGCACTGCAGGGATTCTGTGACTCTACTATTAAGATCCCTTTGTCATTTGAAGCTTCCAGCTAAAATGCTGACAATGCTGCCTATTTCTGTGCACTTTGGCAAATGTTCTGTCTCATCACCGGGCGACACGGTGGCACAGTGGTTAGCACTGCTGACTCACAGCGCCAGGGATCTGGGTTCGATTCCCCGCCTCGAGTGACTGTCTGTGTGGAGTTTGCACGTTTGCTAAATTGCCCCTTAGTGTCAGGGGGATTCGGGCCTGGGTGGGATTATTGTCGGGGCAGGCTTGTTGGGCTGAATGGCCTCATTCTGCAGTGTAGGAATTCTATGACTCTTGGATCTTAAATGGCTGATAAATAGTGAAACTGAGACACAAACTGGGGCTTGGCAGCAGCAGACAGAATGGGAATCATTGCATCCTGCAGGGATTTTTATTACAGAATCAATTTCAGAAAATTTACAACTCAAAATTCACAACAGCAAAGTGTGGGATTGCAAACTTGGAATGATTAGCGTAGCCCTAAAGTTTAAAAGCTACAGATTGACATTCAGAAACAAGAGATGGCCTCACATCTTCAATTCTGTGATTGTCTGCCATCTCCTGCTCTGAATATTACAAAATCTCTGCCCCCTTCATGCGTCTGGAGACTTTGAAAGTTACGCAGACATTGGTAAAACTTTCCTTTATCTCAAGGCATCTCCTGTGAAATACTCAACTTCTGCAAAGAGACACAATCTAATTGACACTTTCTGAATCTCCTTTCAAACAACCTCCCAACCCCACTGTGCAGGATGCAGGAATGTCACCTTTTGTCACATTCCCCAACACAATTGTTGACACGTTTTCGGGACAGGAAAAGTAGATTCAACTGACAGATTCTGAGCCCCAGGTTGAATCTTTAAGATGTAAAAATGAACTGAAAGCCCAGGTCTCTCTGTTCCAGCATCCATTTTAACATTGACCCATTGATATTAAATTGCTTCTCCTGATGTAAAATACCAGCTATCAACTTCAGGTTTGAACATTAATAAGCGACTGAGCATCAACTGTGAATTATAGAAGGTAGTTCCAAACTAATATCACACCTGGTGTGGCAAAGTGTTCCTGAATTTCACTCCGAAAAGTCTAAAACCCTAAACATTGTCTAAAATCCAATGTCCCCTAAGTCCTGTCCCCATCAAACACTCCCAGGACAGGTACAGCACAGGGTTAGGTACAGAGTAAAGCTCCCTCGACACTGTCCCCCATCAAACACTCCCAGGACAGGTACAGCACAGGGTTCGAGACAGAGTAAAGCTCCCTCTACACTGTCCCCAACAAACACTCGCAGGACAGGGACAGCACAGGGTAAGATACAGAGCAAAGCTCCCTCGACACTGTCTCCATCAAACACTCACAGGACAGGGACAGCACGGGGTTCGATACAGAGTCAAGCTCCCTCGACACTGTCTCCATCAAACACTCCCAGGACAGGTACAGCACGGGTTTAGATACAGAGTGAAGCTCCCACAACACTGTCCCCATCAAACACTCCCAGGACATGTACAGCACGGGGTTAGATACAGGGTAAACCTCCCTCTATACTGTCCCCCATCAAACACACCCAGGACAGGTACAGCAAGGGTTTAGATACAGAGTGAAGCTCCCTATAGACTGTCACTATCAAATGATCCAATGACAGATACAGCATGGTGCTAGATTAAAGGAAAAGCTGCCTCCACATTGTGCACATCAAACTCACCCAGGACAGGTACAGCACGGGGTTAGATACAGAGTAAAGCTCACTGTACACTGTCCCCATCAAACAGTCCCAGAACAGATACAGCCTGGGGTTAAATATAGAGTAAAACTCCCTCTACACTGTCCCCATCAAACAAACCAAGGACAGATACAGCACAGGGTTAGATACAGAGTAAAGCTCCCTCTGCACTGTCCCCAACAAACTCGCCCAGGACAGGTACAGCACTGGTTTAGATACAGAGAAAGGCTCCCTCGATTCTGTCCCCATCAAACACTCCCAGGACAGGGACAGCATGGGTTAGATACAGAGTAAAACTCCCTCTCCACTATCCCCATCAAACACTTGAACAACAGATACAGCAGGGGGTTAGATATGGAGTAAAGCTCTCTCTACAATATCCCCATCAGACAAACCAAGGACAGGTACAGCACGGGGTTAGATACAGAGTAAAGCTCCCTCTTCACTGTCCCCATCAAACACTCCCAGGACAGATACAGCAAGTGGTTAGATATAAAGTTAAGCTCCCTCGACACTATCCCCATCAAACACTCCCAGGACAGGTACAGCATGGGGTTAGATACAGAGTAAAGCTCCCTCGACACTGTCCCCCATCAAACACATCCAGGACAGGTACAGCACAGGGTTAGATACAGATAAAGCTCCCTCAACACTATCCCCATCAAACACTCCCAGGACAGG
>NW_027592372.1:0-56256 GCF_964213995.1 Mustelus asterias
AGTGGTTAAATGATGGGGAAGAGCTGTGTTGGGAGATGAGCAAGGGGGAGAGACGGGAGGAGGAGGTGAAGAAGGAGAAGCAGTGATGGTCTCCTGAGGAGGGCTGGGGGCTGAATAGTGGGGTCCAGATTCTAGCTGACGGGATGGTGGTGAGGAGGACATGTGGGGGGGACAAGGCAATGGTGGGAGTTGGGGGAGGGACAAAGGGCTGGTGGGGGAGGTCAGGGGAAAGCAATGCTGGGGGGTGGGGGGCTGCCACCTGTCGGGGCTGATGAAGTGGATCAGTTTGCAGGTGTAGTTGGGTGAAGAGACAGGTCACTCTTCGTGTTCCTGACTGTGAAAACTCTGTTCAAAGGAAGGAAGGCTCCTGAGCTACAATCCCGTGACACAACAAGTGGAGCTGTGTGTGGATTCTATATCGAGAGGTAAGGCTCTCACTGCAAAGACTCATTTTCTTTTAATAACTATCGCACAAACACCACAGGAGCTGAGATCATCTAAAATCAACTCCCAACTTTTCAACGCCAACAGAGGACCCAGATTACATTCCGCGTTTGTGCTCTGTTACCAGGACAGAATGAGTCTCAAGGAGCCCAACTGAGAGAAACTATTCCAAGTATCTCTTCCCTTGCACTATCCCGTGACCTCTTGTCGAGAGCCACATGTGTTGAGTGAGAACAGGACTGGGTTATGTGTGACATCCCCACAGACGAAACACTGAGTGACTCACTGTTCATGTTTGTGGTTAAGGAATTGGTTATAAACTAAAGTGCAGGTGGCCCTTGTGGAACATGTACCCAGCGGAGTCTGTCGATGTATTATTAATTAAATACAAAAACATTCAGCTGTCATCAGCCTTCTAAACACTGCTCCCCATAATTTCATGACAGTGCATTTAGAAAGCGGGTTCCAGAGAAGCTCCAATTCTGGCCTCTCACCCACCCCCTGTTCCTGGTTGAGTGAGTAAATTTATTGCAGCACTTTTGATGCTTTGGCCTGTATCTCAGGGTTGCTTCACACATTGTGCTATTTTGTTCCAGAAAGTCCGAAAGAGCCTGGAAAGTTTGACCTTATTTATCAAACAGAGAGTGGTGAGGATATGGTGGAGTATGCAGTGATGAAGGAACCCCAGGTATGTGCAGGCCAAGTTGTTAAGTTGACCAACGTAAATTTTGTAATGTGAGCTGGCATGAACAGTGTGAGATTGTCCCGAATGTTAATTACCCTCACCCAGAACAAGCCCCAAGTCATTCCCAATTGCTCCGGGTAACTAGGATAGACAAATATTGCCTTGCTACTGCCTGCGCGCGAGTGCGGGGCTGTGCGCGCGGGTGCGGGGCTGTGCGCGCGGGTGCGGGGCTGTGCGCGCGGGTGCGGGGCTGTGCGCGCGGGTGCGGGGCTGTGCGCGCGGGTGCGGGGCGGCGGGTGCGGGGCGGCGGGCGCGCGGGTGCGGGGCGGCAGAATACCCGATTCAATCCATTAATTATGTTGCAGCTGTATAAGGTGCTGGTGAGGCCACACCTGGAGTACTGTGCACAGTTTTGGTCTCCTTACTTGAGAAAGGATATACTGGCACTGGAGGGGGTGCAGAGGAGATTCACTAGGTTGATTCCAGAGTTGAGAGGGATGCCTTATGAGGAGAGACTGAGTAGACTGGGGCTTTACTCATTGGAATTCAGAAGAATGAGGGGAGATTTTATAGAAACATATAAGATTATGAAGGGAATAGATAAGATAGAAGCAGGGAAGTTGTTTCCACTGGCAGGTGAAACTAGAACTAGGGGGCATAGCCTCAAAATAAGGGGAAGCAGATTTAGGACTGAGTTGAGGAGGAACTTCTTCACACAAAGGGTTGTGAATCTGTGGAATTCCCTGCCCAGTGAAGCAGTTGAGGCTACCTCATTGAATGTTTTTAAGGCAAGGATAGATAAATTTTTGAACAGTAAAGGAATTAAGGGTTATGGTGAGCGGGCGGGTAAGTGGAGCTGAGTCCACAAAAAGATCAGCCATGATCTTATTGAATGGTGGATCAGGCTCGAGAGGCCAGATGGCCTACTCCTGCTCCTAGTTCTTATGTTATTAATTGTCCTGTTTCTCGTTCTGTTCTTACAGATAACTGAAAGTTGGAGTTCCCTTGTGGAACCTCGCTTGATTGTGGCGCCTGCTGAGCCAGTGACTGTGGACATCGCCTAACCAGCTCCAGCCCCGTCCCGGCTCTCAATCCTCATTCTGCAAGAATGTTTCTGCTCACCGAGCTGCTTCTGACCCCCTCGGGCCGGGTGTGGCCCCCAACCCCCCTCCCCTTGGGCCGGGTGTGGCCCCCCCCCTCCCCCCCCCCCGGGCCGGGTGTGGGAACCCCCCCCCCTCGGGCCGGGTGTGGGGCTGCCCTGCAGTGTCCTGCTGGCAGCATCTAGCTGAGGGTTTAGGAGCAGGTCATGATTGTATATTTGCTGAGATTTGTAGCTCTGGTGAAATGGTACCTTGTGAATTGTTTAATAAATGCTTTTTTTCTAATCTTGTGTTTCTGTTGAACAGTGTGAAGGAGAGAGAGTGAAAGGTCTCCTGTGTTGCACCGTCCTTTAGCTATCTGTATCTGTCGGACAGGCCACAGTGTGAATGCTCCCTTCTAGCTCTCACTGTCTTTATCCCAACAAAGTCCCCACGGTTACAGTGCCGGGAGGGCGGAGCATCGGGTCGACGTTCAATTTTGCTGCTTTATTGCAGAATAATTCCAATTCAGAACAGCGAGATCTCTTGAGCCAGAAAGGAATTAGTTCACCGTTCTGTAGTATGCTTCATCCAGCAAAGATTTGGACTCAAAACACAAGATCTTGGAACTTACCAGCAAGGATGCTTGATTGTCGATAACATTTCAGCTGTAGGTTTGTGATCGGCGAGTTCCTATTTCACCCACTCAGTCGCAGGTGCGGATACAGTTCAATAAAGTTTCAGGTGCCCAGTAATTTTGTGCACTGATAATGAAAAGACCTCATTTAGTGCCTTAGACTTTTGAGTGGGGTTGGGGGGGGGGGGGGTCCATCCTCTGTAGGTAATGATGCGGAGTCCCCAGATGTAGTGGATTAGGGTCCACATGGGGCATGGGCACTTCATAAACAGAAAATTACAGCACAGGAACAGGCCCTTCGGCCCACCAAGCTGCATCAACCATGCTGCCCGACTGAACTAAAACCCCCTACCCTTCCGGGGACCATATCCCTCGATTCCCATCCTATTCATGTATTTGTCCAGACGCCCCTTATAACTCACTGTCGTATCCGCTTCCACTACCTCCCCCGGCAGCGAGTTCCAGGTACCCACCACCCTGTGTGTAAAAAAAACTTGCCTCGTACATCGTTAAACCTGTGCCCCCTAGTAATTGACTCTTCCACCCTGGGAAAAAGCTTCTGACTATCCACTCTGTCCATGCCCCTCAATCTTGTCGACTTCTATCAGGTCGCCCTTCAAGCTCCGTTGCTCAAGTGAGAACAAACCAAGTTTCTCCAACCTCTCCTCATAACTAATGCCCTCCATACCAGGCAACATCCTGGTATATCTTTTCTGTACCCTCTCCAAAGCCTCCACATCCTTCTGGTAGTGTGGCGACCAGAATTGAACACTATATTCCAAGTGCGGCCTAACTAAGGTTCTATAAAGCTGCAACATGACTTGCCAATTTTTAAACTCAATGTCCTGGCCGATAAAGGCAAACATGCAGTATGCCTTCTTAACTATCTTGTCCACCTGCATTGCCACTTTGTGACCTGTGTACCTGTACACCCAGATCCCTCTGCCTATTCTGCCATTTACTGTATACTTCCTATCTTTATGAGACCTTCCAAAATGCATTACCTCACATTTGTCTGGATTAAACTCCATCTGCCATCTCTCTGCCCAAGCCTCCAACTGATCTATATCCTGCTGTATCCTCTGGTGGTCCTCATCACTATCCGCAAATCCACCAACCTTTGTGTCGTCCGCAAACTTACTAATCAAACCAGTTACATTTTCCTCCAAATCATTTATATATATCACAAACAGCAAAGGTCTCAACAATGATCCCTGAGGAACACCACTTGTCACAGCCCTCCATTCAGAAACGCACCCTTCCACTGCTACCCTCTGTCTTCTATAACCAAGCCAGTTTTGTATCCACCTTGCCAGCTCACCTCTGATCCCATGCAACTTCACCTTCTGCACCAGTCTTGTGAAGTTGTACTGCTGGTTTGCGGTGGACAGAAAGGATCGAGCATGTGGACATAAAGAAAGAGGATGTGTTGGAACTATTGAATGGCATCAAGGTTGGTAAGTCGCCGGGACCGGATGGGATGTACCCCAGGTTACTGTGGGAGGCGAGGGAGGAGATTGCGGAGCCCTTGGCGATGATCTTTGCATCGTCGATGGAGACGGGAGAGGTTCCGGAGGATTGGAGGATTGCAGATGTGGTCCCTATATTCAAGAAAGGGAACAGGGACAGCCCGGGAAATTACCGACCGGTGAGTCTAACCTCAGTGGTTGGTAAGTTGATGGAGAGGATCCTGAGAGACAGGATTTATGATCATCTAGAGAAGTTTAGTATGATCAAAAGTAGTCAGCACGGCTTTGTCAAGGGCAGGTCGTGCCTTACGAGCCTGGTTGAGTTCTTTGAAAATGTGACCAAACACATTGACGAAGGAAGAGCGGTGGATGTGGTCTATATGGACTTCAGCAAGGCGTTCGATAAGGTCCCCCATGCAAGACTTCTTGAGAAAGTGAGAGGGCATGGGATCCAAGGGGCTGTTGCCTTGTGGATCCAGAACTGGCTTGCCTGCAGAAGGCAGAGAGTGGCTGTGGAGGGGTCTTTCTCTGCATGGAGGTCAGTGACCAGTGGAGTGCCCCAGGGATCTGTTCTGGGACCCTTGCTGTTTGTCATTTTCATAAATGACCTGGATGAGGAAGTGGAGGGATGGGTTGGTAAGTTTGCTGACGACACCAAGGTAGGTGGTGTTGTGGATAGTTTGGAGGGATGTCAGAAGCTGCAGCGAGACATAGATAGAATGCAAGACTGGGCGGAGAAGTCGCAGATGGACTTCAACCCGGATAAGTGTGTAGTGATCCATTTTGGCAGATCCAATGGGATGAAGCAGCAGTATAATATGAAGGGTACCATTCTTAGCAGTGTAGAGGATCAGAAGGACCTTGGGGTCCGGGTCCATAGGACTCTTAAATCAGCCTCGCAGGTGGAGGATGCGGTCAAGAAGGCGTACGGCGTACTAGCCTTCATTAATCGAGGGATTGAGCTTAGGAGTCGGGAGATAATGCTGCAGCTTTATAGGACCCTGGTTAGACCCCATTTGGAGTACTGCGCGCAGTTCTGGTCACCTCATTACAGGAAAGATGTTGAAGCCATTGAAAGGGTGCAGAGGAGATTTACAAGGATGTTGCCTGGATTGGGGGGCATGCCTTATGAGGATAGGTTGAGGGAGCTTGGTCTCTTCTCCCTGGAGAGACGAAGGATGAGAGGTGACCTGATAGAGGTTTACAAGATGTTGAGAGGTCTGGATAGGGTAGACTCTCAGAGGCTATTTCCAAGGGCTGAAATGGTTGCTACGAGAGGACACAGGTTTAAGGTGCTGGGGGGTAGGTACAGAGGAGATGTCAGGGGTAAGTTTTTCACTCAGAGGGTGGTGGGTGAGTGGAATCGGCTGACGTCGGTGGTGGTGGAGGCAAACTCGGGGTCTTTTAAGAGACTTCTGGATGAGTACATGGGATTTAATGGGATTGAGGGCTATAGATAGGCCTAGAGGTAGGGATATGATCAGCGCAACTTGTGGGCCGAAGGGCCTGTTTGTGCTGTGGCTTTCTATGTTCTATGTTCAGTCTGCCATGAGGGACCTTGTCAAAGACCTTACTGAAGTCCATGTAGACAACATCCACTGCCCTACCCTCATCAATCATCTTCGTCACTTCCTCGAAAAACTCGATCAAGTTTGTGAGACACGACCTCCCCTTCACAAAACCATTATGCCTCTTGCTAATACGTCCACTTATTTCCAAGTGGGAATAAATCCTGTCTTGAAGAATCTTCTCCAGTAATTTCCCTACCGCTGACATAAGGCTCTCAAGCCTGTAATTACCCGGATTATTCTTGCTACCCTTCTTAAACAAAGGAGCTGCAATTGGGTGCATTTCCTGCAGATGTAGTTGTCCGAGATGCTGGAAGTGTTACTGATCTCCCACATAGAGGTTTACAGCATGGAAACAGGCCCTTTGACCCAACTTGTCCATGCTGCCCTTTTTTCTAAAACCCCTAACTAATTCCCATTGCCCGCATTTGGCCCATATCCCTCTGTACCCATGTAACTGTCTACATGCTTTTTAAAGGACAAAATTGTACCCGCCTCTACTACTACCTCTGGCAGCTTGTTCCAGACACTCACCACCCTCTGTGTGAAACAATTGCCCCTCTGGACACTTTTGAATCTTTCCCCTCTCACCTTAAACCTATGCCCTCTAGTTTTAGACTCCCCTACCTTTGGGAAAAGATATTGACTATCTAGCTGATCTGTGCCCCTCATTATTTTATAGACCTCTATAAGGTCACCCATCAGCCTTCTATGCTCCAAAGAAAAAAGTTCCAGTCTATCCAGCCTTTCCTTATAACTCAAGCCATCAAGTCCCGGTAGCATCCTAGTAAATCTTTTCTGCACTCTTTCTAGTTTAATAATATCCTTTCTATAATTGGGTAACCAGAACTGCACACAGTATTCCAAGTGTGGCCTCCCCAATGTCTTGTACAACTTCAACAAGATGTCCCAACTCCTGTATTCAATGTTCTGGCCAATGAAAGCAAACATGCTGAATGCCTTCTTCACCTTTCTGTCCACCTGTGACTCCACTTTCAAGGAGCTATGAACATGTACCCCCAGATCTCTTTGTTCTGTAACTCTCCCCAACACCCTACCATTAACTGAGTAAGTCCTGCCCTGGTTCAATCTACCAAAATGCATCACCTCGCATTTAACTAAATTAAACTCTATCTGCCATTCGTCAGCCCACTGGCCCAATTGATCAAGATCCCGTTGCAATTGGAGATAACTTTCTTCACTATCCATTACGCCACCAATCTTGATGTCATCTGCAAATTTACTAACCATGCCCCCTATATTCTCATCCAAATCATTAATATAAATGACAAATAACAGTGGAGCCAGCATTGATCCCTGAGGCACACTGCTGGTCACAGGCCTCCCGTTGAAAAACAACCCTCTACAACCACCCTCTGGCTTCTGTCAAGAACAATAAGAAGTCTCACAACACCAGGTTAAAGTCCAACAGGTTTATTTGGTTGTACAATCCATAAGCTTTCGGAGCGCTGCTCCTTCATCAGGTGAGTGGAAGTTCTGTTCACAAACAGAGCATATAAAGACACAAACTCAATTTACAAAATAATGGTTGGAATGCGAGTCTTTACAGGTAATCAAGTCTCAAAGGTACAGATAATGTGATTGGAGAGAGCATTAAGCACAGGTTAAAGAGATGTGTATTGTCTCCAGGCAGGACAGTTAGTGAGATTTTGCAAGCCCAGGCAAGTCATGGGGGTTACAGATAGTGTGACATGAACCCAAGATCCCGGTTGAGGCCGTCCTCATGTGTGCGGAACTTGGCTATCAGTCTCTGCTCAGCGACTCTGCGCTGTCGTGTGTTGTGAAGGCCGCCTTGGAGAACGCTTACCTGAAAATCAGAGGCTGAATGCCCGTGACCGCTGAAGTGTTCCCCAACAGGAAGAGAACAGCCTTGCCTGGTGATTGTCAAGCGGTGTTCATTCATCCGTTGTCGTAGCGTCTGCATGGTTTCCCCAATGTACCATGCCTCGGGACATCCTTTCCTGCAGCGTAACAGGCAGACAACGTTGGCCGAGTTGCAAGAGTATGTACCGTGTACCTGGTGGATGGTGTTCTCACGTGAGATGATGGCATCCGTGTCGATGATCCGGCACGTCTTGCAGAGGTTGCTGTGGCAGGGTTGTGTGGTGTCGTGGTCACTGTTCTCCTGAAGGCTGGGTAGTTTGCTGCAGACAATGGTCTGTTTGAGGTTGTGCGGTTGTTTGAAGGCAAGAAGTGGGGGTGTGGGGATGGCCATGGTGAGATGTTCGTCTTCATCGATGACATGTTGAAGGCTCCGGAGGAGATGCCGTAGCTTCTCCGCTCCGGGGAAGTACTGGACGACGAAGGGTACTCTGTCCGCCGTGTCCTGTGTTTGTCTTCTGAGGAGGTCGGTGCAGTTTGTCGCTGTGGCGTGTCGGAACTGTCGATCGATGGGTCGAGCGCCATATCCTGTTCCTATGAGGGCATCTTTCAACGTCTGGAGGTGTCTTTTGCGATCCTCCTCATCTGAGCAGATCCTGTGTAGACGGAGGGCTTGTCCGTAGGGGATGGCTTCTTTAACGTGTTTAGGGTGGAAGCTGGAGAAGTGGAGCATCGTGAGGTTATCTGTGGGCTTGCGGTACAGTGAGGTGCTGAGGTGACCGTCCTTGATGGAGATGCGTGTGTCCAAGAATGCAACCGATTCCGGAGAGTAGTGGTGAGTCTGATGGAGAGTAGTGGTGAGTCTGATGGTGGGATGGAACCTGTTGATATCATTATATAGTTGTTTCAGTGATTGTTCACCATGAGTCCAACGGAAGAAAATGTCATCGATGTATCGAGTGTATAGCATCAGTTGAAGGTCCTGTGCAGTGAAGAGGTCTTGTTCGAACCTGTGCATGAAGATGTTGGCATATTGAGGTGCGAATTTGGTCCCCATGGCCGTTCTGTGAGTCTGGATGAAGAACTGGTTGTTGAAGGTGAAGACATTGTGGTCCAGGATGAAGCGGATGAGTTGTAAAATTGCATCTGGAGATTGGCAGTTGACGGCATTGAGTACTGAGGCAGTTGCAGCAATGTCATCGTCGTGAGGGATGCTGGTGTAGAGTGACGAGACATCCATTGTGACGAGGAGTGCTCCTGGTTCAACTGCTCCATGTGTGCTGAGTTTCTGTAGGAAGTCCGTCGTGTCGCAACAAAAGCTGGGGGTTCTTTGTACAACAGAACATAGAACATAGAACATTACAGCGCAGTACAGGCCCTTCGGCCCTCGATGTTGCACCGACCAGTGAAACCAATCTAAAGCCCCTCTAATCTACACTATTCCAATATCATCCATATGTTTATCCAATAACCATTTGAATGCTCTTAATGTTGACGAGTCCACTACTGCTGCAGGCAGGGCATTCCACGCCCTTACTACTCTCTGAGCAAAGAACCTACCTCTGACATCTGTCCTATATCTCTCACCCCTCAATTTAAAGCTATGTCCCCTCGTGTTAGCCATCACCATCCGAGGAAAAAGGCTCTCACTATCCACCCTATCTAATCCTCTGATCATCTTGTATGCCTCTATTAAGTCACCTCATAACCTTCTTCTCTCGAACGAAAACAACCTCAAGTCCCTCAGCCTTTCCTCATACGATCTTCCCACCATACCAGGCCACATCCTGGTAAATCTCCTTTGCACCCTTTCCAACGCTTCCACATCTTTCCTATAATGCAGTGACCAGAACTGCACGCAATACTCCAAATGCAGCCGCACCAGGGTTTTGTACAGTTGCAGCAAGACCTCATGGCTCCGAAACTCAATCCCTCTTCCAATAAAAGCTAACACACCGTACGCCTTCTTAACAACCCTATCAACCTGGGTGCCAACTTTTAGGGATCTATGCACATGGACACCCAGATCCGTCTGTTCATCCACACTACCAAGTATCTTACCATTAGCCCAGTACTCTGTATTCCTGTTACTCCTTCCAAAGTGAATCACCTCACACTTTTCCGCATTAAACTCCATTTGCCACCTCTCAGCCCAGCTCTGCAGCTTATCTATGTCCCTCTGTAACCTGCCACTTCCCTCCGCACTGTCTACAACTCCACCGACTTTAGTGTCATCCGCAAATTTACTAATCCATCCTTCTACGCCCTCATCCAGGTCATATATAAAAATCACAAACAGCAGTGGCCCCAAAACAGATCCTTGCGGTACACCACTAGTAACTGAACTCCAGGATGAATATTTCCCATCAACCACCACCCTCTGTTTTCTTACAGCTAGCCAATTCCTGATCCAAACCACGAAATCACCCTCAATTCCATGCCTCCGTATCTTCTGCAATAGCTTACCATGGGGAACCTTATCAAACGCTTTGCTGAAATCCATATACACCACATCAACCGCTTTACCCTCATCCACCTCTTTGGTCACCTTCTCAAAGAACTCAATAAGGTTTATGAGGCACGACTTACCCTTCACAAAACCGTGCTGACTATCCCTAATCAAATTATTCCTTTCTGGATGATTATAAATCCTATAAATGGGTTTCAGGATGCCCTCGATGTAGTCGGAGAGGTTCTCACATGGTCCCATTGCCCGATACGATGGGACAGCCCGGTGTGTTTGCCTTGTGTATCTTCGGGAGGCAGTAGAGATCTCCAACGCAGGAAGTACGTGGGATGAGAGCACGGAGGGTGCTCTGAAGGTCCGGATCAAAGGTCTTGATCAGTCTGTTGAGTTGACGGGTGTGTTCTTTGGTCGGATCTGCGGGTAACTGTCTGTATGTTCCTCGTTGTTCAGTTGTCGGTACACTTCTTTGCAGTAATCCGTTCTGTTCAGTATGACGATGGCCCCTCCTTTGTCTGCTGGTTTGATGACAATGTTGCGGTTGGTCTTGAGAGCGTGGATGGCGTTGCGTTGTGCTTGGGTGATGTTCGGATAACACAGACTGCGCTGAGAGACTTTGCCGTCGCACCTCTCTCACACTCCTCAACCACCTCATACACCAGCTCGACAGCAAACGCCGCATCCTGGAAACCAAGATAGAGTCCATATTCTCAACTTGCGCTCAGGACGCAGACCAGCTGCGAAACTCTGCCAAGCAGACGAGACAAAGGAACTACGCCATCTACATGCACACCAAGAACAGGAAACTCGAGAAACTCGGCATCACCACCAGCAGCAACCAAGCCTCCCCCGGTACCACAGTAGAAAACAGTACCACTGCAGGGAAGTCCATTGTCAACTTGTCGGACTTCACACTTCAACCAGATGAAATCGAAGTTCTCAGCCGAGGGCTCAATTTCTGCCCCACCACCAAAATAGACCCCATCAGTCTCGCAGCAGACACAGAGGAATTCACCAGGCGAATGAGGCCGCGGGAGTTCTTCCACAAACCCCAAGAGGCCAACAGCGATCACAATGAGACAGCCAATGAACCGGAACAGCCGACAGAGAGATCCGCAGTGCAGCAACCGAAGAGGAAAGAGTCGAATTGGACTCCTCCGGAAGGCCGCTGCCCTCGACTTGACATGTATGCCCAAGCCATCAGGAGGTGCGTCAACACCAGATTCATCAGCCGCATTCACAAGACAGCCCCGAACGTCACCCAAGCACAACGCAACGCCATCCGTGCTCTCAAGACCAACCACAACATTGTCATCAAACCAGCAGACAAAGGAGGGGCCACCGTCATACTGAACAGAACGGATTACTGCAAAGAAGTGTACCGACAACTGAACAACGAGGAACATACAGACAGTTACCCGCAGATCCGACCAAAGAACACACCCGTCAACTCAACACTCTGATCAAGACCTTTGATCCGGACCTTCAGAGCACCCTCCGTGCTCTCATCCCACGTACTCCCCACGTTGGGGATCTCTACTGCATCCCGAAGATACACAAGGCAAACACACCCGGCTGTCCCATCGTATCGGGCAATGGGGCCCTGTGCGAGAACCTCTCCGGCTACATCGAGGGCATCCTGAAACCCATTAGTCATAGAGCCATAGAGGTTACAGCATGGAAACAGGCCCCTCGACCCAACTTGTCCATGCCGCTCTTTCATTTTTAAAACCCCTAAGCTCATCCCAATTGCCCGCATTTGGCCCATATCCCTCAAAACCCATCGTACCCACGTAGCTATCTAAATGCTTTTAAAAAAACAAAATTGTACCCACCTCTACTACCACCTCTGGCAGCTTGTTCCAGACACTCACCACCCTCTGTGTGAAAGAATTGCCCCTCTAGACCCTTTTGTATCTCTCTCCTCTCACCTTAAACCTATGCCCTCTAGTTTTAGACTCCCCTACCTTTACAAAGAACAAAGAACAAAGAACAATACAGCACAGGAACAGGCCCTTCGGCCCTCCAAGCCCGCGCCGCTCCCCGGTCCAGGATTGAATCCTGAATCCAGGATCCCCACCCGATTTTCCAGCCTATCTACATACCAATATCCTATCCACCGAGCTGTCCCTCACAGCTACGATGCTTTGTTCATTACAACCTATTAACTCACCTCTACCCCCCCATTCCAGACCATGTGATCTCCAGGGAGAGGCGAAAACCCAGAGTGAAAAACCCCAGGGCCAATATGGGGAAAAAAAATCTGGGAAATTCCTCTCCGACCCCCTGAGGCGATCGAAACGAGTCCAGGAGATCACAATGGCCCCGATCGGAAAATGCTTCCCAACCCTAGTCATTTCCACTTCCACGAACACCATATGAATTCCCTGCCCCCGAGACAGGTTCCCAACTATCCGCAGTCTCACTCTGTACTGGCACCAGCAAGATGATCATAGAATGAAGCCTTGAAACGAGAAACCAGGAACAATTAGCCCGCGCCGCTCCCTGGTCCAAACTAGACCACTCTTTTGTATCCCTCCATTCCCACTCCGTTCATATAGCTGTCTAGATAAGTCTTAAACGTTCCCAGTGTGTCCGCCTCCACCACCTTGCCCGGCAACACATTCCAGGCCCCCACGACCCTCTGTGTGAAATATGTCCTTCTGATATCTGTGTTAAACCTCCCCCCCTTCACCTTGAACCTATGACCCCTCGTGAACGTCACCACCGACCCGGGGAAAAGCTTCCCACCGTTCACCCTATCTATGCCTTTCATAATTTTATACACCTCTATTAAGTCTCCCCTCATCCTCCGTCTTTCCAAGGAGAACAACCCCAGTTTCCCCAATCTCTCCTCATAACCAAGCCCCTCCATACCAGGCAACATCCTGGTAAACCTCCTCTGTACTCTCTCCAAAGCCTCCACGTCCTTCTGGTAGTGTGGCGACCAGAACTGGACGCAGTATTCCAAATTAATTCCCAAATCTTTGGGAAAAGATATTGACTATCTAGCTGATCTGTGCCCCTCATTATTTTATAGACCTCGATAAGTTCACCCCTCAGCCTCCTACGCTCCAGAGAAAAAAGTCCCAGTCTATCCAGCCTCTCCTTATAACTCAAACCATCAAGTCCCGGCAGCATCCTAGTAAATCTTTTCTGCACTCTTTCTAGTTTAATAATATCCTTTCTATAATAGGGTGACCAGAATTGCACACAGTATTCCAAGTGTGGCCTTACCAATGTCTTGTACAACTTCAACAAGACGTCCCAACTCCTGTAGTCAATGTTCTGACCGATGAAACCAAGCATGCCGAATGCCTTCTTCACCATTCTGTCCACCTGTGACTCCACTTTCAAGGAGCTATGAACATGTACCCCTAGATCTCTTTGTTCTGTAACTCTTCCCAACGCCCTACCATTAACTGGGTAAGTCCTGCCCTGGCTCAATCTACCAAAATGCATCACCTCACATTTGTCTAAATTAAACTCCATCTGCCATTCGTCAGCCCAATTGATCAAGATCCCGTTGCAATTGGAGATAACTTTCTTCACTGTCCACTATGCCACCAATCTTCGTGTCATCTGCAAATTTACTAACCATGCCTCCTATATTCTCATCCAAATCATTAATATAAATGACAAATAACAGTGGACCCAGCACTGATCCCTGAGGCACACCACTGGTCACAGGCCTCCAGTTTGAAAAACAACCCTCTACAACAAGGCCAATTTTGTATCCATTTAGATACCTCACCCTGGATTTAACCTTATGCAACAACCTACCATGCGGTACTTTATCAAAGGCCTTGCTAAAGTCCATGCAGACAATATCAACTGCACTGCCCTCATCGACCTTCTTGGTTACTCCTTCAAAAAACTCAATTAAATTTATGAGATATGATTTTCCACACACAAAGCCATGTTTACTGTCCCTAATCAGTCCTTGCGTTTCTAAAGGCCTGTAGATCCCAGGCTTTTCCCTGCAGCCCTTTTTAAACAAAGGCACAACATTTGCCACCCTCCAATCTTCAGGCACCTCACCCGTGACTATCAATGATTCAGATATCTCGGCTAGGGCACCTGCAATTTCCTCCCTAGCCTCCCACAATGTCCTGGGGTACACTTCATCAGGTCACAACATCTCACAAGTGCAGCACTTAATCCCACTGACCAACATTTCGAGCACCAATTAATTATTTAAGAAAATTTATAAAACTCTTACCTTCACTTTTACCATCTCACAGAGGACATTGTTTTGGTCAGAGGAGGAGGGAGGAAAACACTAATGTAGTGTTCCAGGCTTACCGCTCCTTGACACCAGATCTGCCGCCTCTACCGGATGCTGTAACTCCTGTTTATCGCTGGAGGCGATCTTCCGCTTCCCACTTCTTGGTAGATGTTGTTGGGCTGACGTCCCCCAGAATGCACCAGTGAAGTCCCTCGGCTGCCTCTGCTTCATCGGTGGGTTTTGGGGAGGAAGGCCAAAATGTCCACCACAACAACAAAGGGCCGGCTATGAGTGTGGGAGGCTGGAGAACAACCGCCTGCACTATGTTTTATTCATTCATGGGACATGGGCGTCGCTGGCTAGTCCAGCATTTATTGTCCATCCCTAGTTGCCCTTGAGAAGGTGGTGGTGAGCTGCCTTCTTGAATCGCTGCAGTCCACGTGCTATGGGTTGACCCACAATGCCGTTGGGGAGGGAATTTCAGGATTTCTGACCCAGTGTCCATGAAGGAACTGCGATATATTTCCAAGTCAGGATTGTGAGTGGCTTGGAGAGAAACTTGCAAGCTATGGTCAGGCTCCAGATAAATGGGAGGTGCACAGACTGAGAGAGGCTGGGCTGGACACGGTCCTGAACTCCAGATGGAGCTTCACTGTCCTGAGGTCTTAGAGCAATGGCATCCGCAAAAATGATAGTGTGATCAGTTCTGTCTGGGGTAGTATGAGGCAGTGTGGGAGGATCGCTACACTGGGCTTTGGGGTTTCTTGGCATGTACGCTCACGTCTTGGTGCCATTATTATGGACAGAGTCTAGGTCAATTATAATGGAGAGAGACCTCGGGTGCCCAGGAAGAAAGCCAGTAATTTCATTCTGTTCAAGCACAAAATCCTGGTAGCTGCCATGATTCCCACTTCCTCAGTCACTCTCAGATGCCTGGAATTTCCGAGGGGCTGGAATATCTGCAGGGATGGCTGCTGGGGCATCAGGGCTACCCACTTAAACACTGACTGTTGACTCCAGTGTACCACCCTCAATCCCATGCCAAGAGGAGGTACATCGCTGCTCACAGCTCCTCACGCTCCCTTACAGAGCTGAAGATGCGATTCCGATGCCTGAAGTGCACAGGTAGTTGTCTGGAATACGCACTGCCGATGGCTTCCCACACCATCCCAGCATGTTGCACCCCTCACTATCTGGCTTTGCAGAGAGCTGAGACCTTGCCACAGGATGAACTGGAGGAGGATGAGAGCTCAGCGGAAGATGAGAAGTCTCAGGAGGCTGGGGGGCAGTGTGACTGCGCTGGTGCTGTGGAGGCTGGGGGGCAGTGTGACTGCGCTGGTGCTGTGGAGGCTGGGGGGCAGTGTGACTGCGCTGGTGCTGTGGAGGCTGGGGGGCAGTGTGACTGCGCTGGTGCTGTGGAGGCTGGGGGGCAGTGTGACTGCGCTGGTGCTGTGGAGGACGGGAGGGCAGCTGTGCCGGTGATACTGTAATTGCTGACAGTTTCCAGGAAGAGTAAAGTTAAATGAGGGCATCTTCCATCGCTCTCCAAACCAATTCCTGTCACCTTGGGAGAGCGGAACCATCGCTGAGAGCACAAGTCCTTCATTCACACTGTGTTTTGAGTTGTAGGATCCCTAAATCTTGAGATAAGAGAATTCCAAAGTACAAAATAATGCCTTCAGTTGAGCAGAATGTACACAAACCCATCCAATCAGTTACAATAAGCGTAATTTATTTACAGTGATTGGATACACAAGAACCAGAACACAACACAGTAACTTTCCAAACCCTACCACACTGCCTTGCTACAACCCCGACACCCACAGCAGGAGGGGAGGCAGCTTGCTGGCTGCTACATCCAGATGTGTGTGATACTCTTGGCGGATGTCCTCTGGCCAGATGAGGGTCTCCTCCCTGCCCAGGGTCAGGAGCATCCTGGGGGGCTTGCACTGCTGGAGTTGTGGGTACAGGGAGACAGGACACTGAGTGGCTGCACACAGCTGGGAATATCCAGAATGGAGACCCCCGGGGTATCTGACTGATGCTCACCACCCCCCCCCCCCCCCCCCCCCCCCGGGGTGCCACACAGCCCTGGCCTGACTCATAGAAACATAGTAAGAGTTTTAACAACACCAGGTTAAAGTCCAACAGGCTTATTTGGTAGCAAATAAACCTGTTGGACTTTAACCTGGTGTTGTTAAAACTCTTACTGTGTTTACCCCAGTCCAACACCGGCATCTCCACATCATAGAAACATAGCAGATAGGAATAGGAGTGATGCGCGATATTACTCACGAGGCTTGAGATGCTCAAGGAAAGGGGGGGGAGGCGTTAGCGAGCCTGGGGAATACCCGGGGGAGAGGGGGGGAGGCGTTAGCGAGCCTGGGGAATACCCGGGGGAGAGGGGGGGAGGCGTTAGCGAGCCTGGGGAATACCCGGGGGATAGGGGGGGAGGCGTTAGCGAGCCTGGGGAATACCCGGGGGATAGGGGGGGAGGCGTTAGCGAGCCTGGGGAATACCCGGGGGAGAGGCGGGGGGGGAGGCGTTAGCGAGCCTGGAGAATACCCGGGGGAGAGGGGGGGGGGGGGAGGCGTTAGCGAGCCTGGAGAATACCCGGGGGGGGGTGGGGAGGCGTTAGCGAGCCTGGGGAATACCCGGGGGGGGGGGGTGGGGAGGCGTTAGCGAGCCTGGAGAATACCCGGGGGGGGGGGGGGGGTGGGGAGGCGTTAGCGAGCCTGGGGAATACCCGGGGGAGAGGGGGGGGGGAGACGTTAGCGAGCCTGGAGAATACCCGGGGGAGAGGGGGGAGGCGTTAGCGAGCCTGGGGAATACCCGGGGGGGGGGGTGGGGAGGCGTTAGCGAGCCTGGGGAATACCCGGGGGGGGGGTGGGGAGGCGTTAGCGAGCCTGGGGAATACCCGGGGGAGAGGGGGGGAGGCGTTAGCGAGCCTGGGGAATACCCGGGGGGGGGGGGGGGGGGGGTGGGGAGGCGTTAGTGAGCCTGGGGAATACCCGGGGGGGGGGAGGCGTTAGTGAGCCTGGGGAATACCCGGGGGGGGGAGGCGTTAATGAGCCTGGGGAATACCCGGGGGAGAGGGGGGGAGGCATTAGCGAGCCTGGGGAATACCCGGGGGAGAGGGGGGAGGCGTTAGCGAGCCTGGGGAATACCCGGGGGAGAGGGGGGGAGGCGTTAGCGAGCCTGGGGAATACCCGGGGGAGAGGGGGGGAGGCGTTAGCGAGCCTGGGGAATACCCGGGGGAGAGGGGGGGAGACGTTAGCGAGCCTGGAGAATACCCGGGGGGGAGGGGGGGAGGCGTTAGCGAGCCTGGGGAATACCCGGGGGGGGGGGAGGCGTTAGCGAGCCTGGGGAATACCCGGGGGGGGGGAGGCGTTAGCGAGCCTGGAGAATACCCGGGGGAGAGGGGGGGAGGCGTTAGCGAGCCTGGGGAATACCCGGGGGGGGGGGTGGGGAGGCGTTAGCGAGCCTGGGGAATACCCGGGGGAGAGGGGGGGAGGCGTTAGCGAGCCTGGGGAATACCCGGGGGAGAGGGGGGGAGGCGTTAGCGAGCCTGGGGAATACCCGGGGGATAGGGGGGGAGGCGTTAGCGAGCCTGGGGAATACCCGGGGGAGAGGGGGGGAGGCGTTAGCGAGCCTGGGGAATACCCGGGGGAGAGGGGGGGAGGCGTTAGCGAGCCTGGGGAATACCCGGGGAAGAGGGGGGAGGCGTTAGCGAGCCTGGGGAATACCCGGGGGGGGGGAGGCATTAGCGAGCCTGGGGAATACCCAGGGGAGAGGGGGGGAGGCGTTAGCGAGCCTGGGGAATACCCGGGGAAGAGGGGGGGAGGCGTTAGCGAGCCTGGGGAATACCCGGGGGGGGGGGGGGTGGGGAGGCGTTAGCGAGCCTGGGGAATACCCGGGGGAGAGGGGGGGAGGCGTTAGTGAGCCTGGGGAATACCCGGGGGAGAGGGGGGGAGGCATTAGCGAGCCTGGGGAATACCCGGGGGGGGGGGGAGGCGTTAGCGAGCCTGGGGAATACCCGGGGGGGGGGAGGCGTTAGCGAGCCTGGGGAATACCCGGGGGAGAGGGGGGGAGGCGTTAGCGAGCCTGGGGAATACCCGGGGAAGAGGGGGGGAGGCGTTAGCGAGCCTGGGGAATACCCGGGGAAGAGGGGGGGAGGCGTTAGCGAGCCTGGGGAATACCCGGGGGGGGGGAGGCGTTAGCGAGCCTGGGGAATACCCGGGGGAGAGGGGGGGAGGCGTTAGCGAGCCCAGCTGAGACTGATTTCCAGAGTGGGGTTGATTACGTTGAAGAAAGTGGCCCGGTGAAGTCTCGATGGGCTGGACGCTGGTCACTGATCCCACGGCAGGCCACCTGCCGACACCTCCCGGCCTGTTGGGCTAATCAAGCAGTGCAGCGGGCCAGGAAAATCTCACCTTAAAATCTAATTGGACACTGACTGTTCCAATCCATCACACTCAGTTTTGTTAACCAGCCTTTTATGTGATATCATAGAATCATAGAAACCCTACAGTGCAGAAGGAGGCCATTCGGCCCATCGAGTCTGCACCGACCACAATCCCACCCAGGCCCTACCTGCTAATCCCTTTTTTTTTTTACCCGCTAATCCCTCTAACCTACGCATCCCAGGACTCTAAGGGGCAATTTTTAACCTGGCCAATCAACCTAACCCGCACATCTTTGGACTGCGGGAGGAAACCGGAGCACCCGGAGGAAACCCACGCAGACACGAGGAGAATGGATATCCCTCCATGAACATATTCTATTTCTGCATCTGGAACATTATTCATTTTGACAAACACCACCTGTCTTTTACAAACTAACTAAATATTCCAAAACCTTACCAACCACCGATGGTAAACTCAGGAGTTAAATTCAACACGGAAGTTGAACTCACCATTCTCGGGTGCTCGGATAATCCTAACACATTCCCTTGAATATGGAGGTCACATTGCCACTCCTCAATCCTTCAGTAGTGCCCACCATGGGAATATTGGAAAATTATGACAATTCCATATGTTATGTCCTCCACCAACAAGCCGGGCTGAAAGCCGGCTGCTGCAGGGATATATCTAACCTGATCATAGCAAGCTTATCGAATACCTCAAACTTTTTCACATTATTAATGATGTGTGTTTATTACTCAGTCTCTGTGCTCTGAGGATTAATGCTGTGTGTTTATTACTCAGTCTCTGTGCTCTGAGGATTAATGCTGTGTGTTTATTACTCAGTCTCTGTGCCCTGAGGATTAATGCTGTGTGTTTATTACTCAGTATGTCTGCACTGAGTAATAATGCTGTGTGTTTATTACTCAGTCTCTGTGCTCTAAGGATTAATGCTGTGTGTTTATTACTCAGTCTCTGTGCTCTGAGTATTAATGCTGTGTATTTATTACTCAGTCTCTGTGCTCTGACGATTAATGCTGTGTGTTTATTACTCAGTCTCTGTGCTCTGACGATTAATGATGTGTGTTTATTACTCAGTCTCTGTGCTCTGAGGATTAATGCTGTGTGTTTATTACTCAGTATGTGTGCTCTGAGTATTAATGCTGTGTGTTTATTATTCAGTCTCTGTGCTCTGAGGATTAATGCTGTGTGTTTATTACTCAGTCTCTGTGCCCTGAGTATTAATGATGTGTGTTTATTACTCAGTCTCTGTGCTCTGAGTATTAATGCTGTGTGTTTATTACTCAGTCTCTGTGCTCTGAGGATTAATGCTGTGTGTTTATTACTCAGTATGTGTGCTCTGAGTATTAATGCTGTGTGTTTATTACTCAGTCTCTGTGCTCTGAGGATTAATGCTGTGTGTTTATTACTCAGCCTCTGTGCTCTGAGGATTAATGCTGTGTGTTTATTACTCAGTCTCTGTGCCCTGAGTATTAATGCTGTGTGTTTATTACTCAGTATGTGTGCTCTGAGTATTAATGCTGTGCATTTATTACTCAGTCTCTGTGCTCTGACTATTATTGCTGTGTGTTTATTGCTCAGTCTTTTCGCTCTGAATATTATTACTCTGTGTGTTACTCAGTCTCTGCGCTCTCAGTATTATTACTCTGTGTGTCACTCAGGGCCTGATTTTACCATTTTGAGCCTAAATGCCGAATCTGGGCGTCAAATAGATCCGCATCTGGAATCCTCTTTCCAGCGCGCCCATACGCATTTTGTCGGCTCCGGTCCGATCTGCGCTGTGGGTGGGACTTAGCGCTGGCGGACTGATTGGAGCTCTGAACTGCGCATGCGCAGTTCGAAAAAATCAGAAGCAGCGTGCCCAGACGTAAAAGAAAAAAGCAGAGAGAGCGGCTCTCTGACACAGACCATCCGGGGGGCGGGGGGTGGGGGGTGGGGGGTGGGGTGGGGGGGGGTGGGAGGAGAGGGGGTGTGACCGATCATCCCCTGGGGGTGAGGGGTGGGAGGAGCGGGGGTGTGACCGATCATCCCCTGGGGGTGAGGGGTGGGAGGAGTGGCGGTGTGACGTGTCACCCTCTGGGGGGGCGATAGGAGGGGAGGGGGTGTGACCGATCATCCCCTCGGGGGGTGGAGTGGGAGGTGGGAGGAGAGGGGTGTGACGTATCATCCTCTGGGGGGGGGTTCCGCTGCCACTCTGCGGCCGATTCTTCCTCCCCACCGGAGGAACAAATCCCTCCTCTCCGGAGTGGCCACATACCTCAAACACCACGGCTGTCATTATTCATCTCAGAATAATGAGGAATAATGTTGTTATTGTTTCTAACAACATTAGTCATTGTTGAATGATAACTGTTTCAGTCACTGTTCCTCGGTTTGAATATCTCACACGTTTTCCCAGTAAGGTGACCTGGGCCCCCATTTGACCCCCTCATTCTTCCATTTTGCCTTAAGTTAGACAGCCAGCTCCAAAACATAACAATCGTACATATGTCATTTTTTAATGTGAGATCTGCTGTTCATAAAGTGAGGGGAACGATTTGCAAAGTTCTGCTTGCAAGGAATTACAGTCAGGGGAAATGGCAAGATGTACTGTGAGGTCCTGAGTTAGTGATCCACGTAGCTTCAGGAAAGACGACATAAGAAACTATTAACATTAGATGATGAACAAGCTATCAGTGCCCATGGCGTCCCAGGAAGAAAGGGATGGGAGAGTGGCCAAAATGTGCTACCTTTCCCATAATCAGCAGTGAGTGACAGGAATAATGCGGAACGCTGAGGTGAATAATGACAGCCGTGGTGTTTGAAGTAATTGGCCACTCCGGAGAGGAGGGATTCGTTCCTCCGGTGGGGAGGAGGGATCGGCCGCTTGGTGGCAGTGCACCCCCCCTACAGAGGATGATACATCACACCCCCTCTCCTCCTCCCACCACCCCTCCCTCTCCGCCCCCAGAGGAGGAGCTGGGTCAGAGAGCCGTTGCAGACTCTGACCCCACGCTTCCGAGGCTGCAGCTGCGACTCCGGATTTTTATTCGGCAGGTCGATTAGAGCGCAGATCCGCATTGGACCAGAAGACGGTAAAGTGGGGTTTGACAGGTGAGTTGGGCGCGCGGTTCATTAAGTCAGTTTAAATGCATGCAAATACATTAAAATCGTCAGGCCACACAATTCGGGTGCGGGCCGGACCCACGCCCAAATCGGGTGTCGGTAAAGTGGCGATCTGCTCGGAATCGGGTGCAGATCGCGGTATAGGCCCGACGCCCAACTGTACCACGATTGCGGGCGCGAAGTTCTGGTAAAATCGGGCCCTCAGCCTCTGTGCTCTCAGTATTATTACTCTGTGTGTCACTCAGTCTCTGTGCTCTCAGTATTATTACTCTGTGTGTCACTCAGTCTCTGTGCTCTCAGTATTATTATTCTGTGTTATTCAGTCTCTGTGCTCTCAGTATTATTATCCTGTGTTATTCAGTCTCCGTGCTCTCAGTATTATTACTCTATGTATTACTCAGTCTCTGTGCTCTCAGTATTATTACTCTATGTGTTACTCAGTCTCTGTGCTCTCAGTATTATTATTCTGTGTTATTCATAGATAGAATAGAAACCCTACAGTGCAGAAGGAGGCCATTCGGCCCATCGAGTCTGCACCGACCACAATCCCACCCAGGCCCTACCCCCACATATTTCCTCCAATCCCTCTAACCTACACATCTCAGGACTCTAAGGGGCAATTTTTAACCTGGCCAATCAACCTAACCCGCACATCTTTGGACTGTGCTCTCAGTATTATTACTCTGTGTGTTACTCAGTCTCTGTGCTCTCAGTATTATTACTCTATGTGTCACTCAGTCTCTATGCTCTCAGTATTATTACTCTGTGTTATTCAGTCTCTGTGCTCTCAGTATTATTACTCTGTGTTATTCAGTCTCTGTGCTCTCAGTATTATTACTCTGTGTTATTCAGTCTCTGTGCTCTCAGTATTATTACTCTGGCTGTCACTCAGTCTCTGTGCTCTCAGTATTATTACTCTGTGTGTTACTCAGTCTCTGTGCACTCAGTATTATTACTCAATGTGTTACTCAGTCTCTGTGCTCTCAGTATTATTACTCTGTGTGTCACTGAGTCTCTGTGCTCTCAGTATTATTACTCTGTGTTATTCAGTCTCTGTGCTCTCAGTATTATTACTCTGGGTGTCACTCAGTCTCTGTGCTCTCAGTATTATTACTCTGTGTTATTCAGTCTCTGTGCTCTCAGTATTGTTACTCTATGTGTTACTCAGTCTCTGTGCACTCAGTATTATTACTCTGTGTGTCACTCAGTCTCTGTGCTTTCTGTATTATTATTCTGTGTTATTCAGTCTCTGTGCTCTCAGTATTATTACTCTGTGTGTTACTCAGTCTCTGTGCACTCAGTATTATTACTCTGTGTGTCACTGAGTCTCTGTGTTCTCAGTATTATTACTCTGTGTTATTCAGTCTCTGTGCTCTCAGTATTATTACTCTGTGTGTCACTCAGTCTCTGTGCTTTCTGTATTATTATTCTGTGTTATTCAGTCTCTGTGCTCTCAATATTATTACTCTGTGTGTTACTCAGTCTCTGTGCACTCAGTATTATTACTCAATGTGTTACTCAGTCTCTGTGCTCTCAGTATTATTACTCTGTGTGTCACTGAGGCTCTGTTCTCTCAGTATTATTGCTCAATTTGTTATTCAGTCTCTGTGCTCTCAGTATTATTACTCCAAGTGTTACTCAGTCTCTGTGCTCTCAGTATTATTACTCTGTGTGTCACTCAGTCTCTGGGTTCTCAGTATTATTACTCTGTTATTCAGTCTCTGCGCTCTCAGTATTATTACTCTATGTGTTACTCAGTCTCTGTGCACTCAGTATTATTACTCTGTGTGTCACTCAGTCTCTGTGCGCTCAGTATTATTACTCTGTGTTATTCAGTCTCTGTGCTCTCAGTATTATTACTCTATGTGTTACTCAGTCTCTGTGCTCTCAGTATTATTACTATGTGTGTCACTCAGTCTCTGTGCTCTCAATATTATTACTCTGTGTTTCACTCAGTCTCTGTGTGCTCAGTATTATTACTCTAAGTGTTACTCAGTCTCTGTGCTCTCAGTATTATTACTCTATGTGTCACTCAGTCTCTGTGCTCTCAGTAGTATTACTCTGTGTGTCACACAGTCTCTGTGCTCCCAGTATTATTACTCTGTGTTATTCAGTCTCTGTGCTCTCAGTATTATTACTCTATGTGTTACTCAGTCTCTGTGCTCTCAGTATTATTACTCTGTGTTATTCAGTCTCTGTGCTCTCAGTATTATTACTCTGTGTGTCACTCAGTCTCTGTGCTCTCATTATTATTACTCTGTGTGTCACTCAGTCTCTGTGCTCTCAGTATTATTACTCTGTGTTATTCAGTCTCTGTGCTTTCTGTATTATTACTCTGTGTGTTGCTCAGTCTCTGTGCTCTCAGTATTATTACTCTGTGAGTTACTCAGTCTCTGTGCTCTCTACATTATTGCTCTGTGTGTTACACAGTCTCTGTGCTCTCAATGTGATTACTCTATGTGTTACACAGTCTCTGTGCTCTGAGTATTATTACTCTGTGTGTTACTCAGTCTCTGTGCTCTGAGTATTATTACTCTGTGTGTTCCTCAGTCTCTGTGCTCTCTACATTATTACTCTGTGTGTTACTCAGTCTCTGTGCTCTCAGCATCATTAGTCTGTGTGTTCCTCAGTCTCTGTGCTCTCAGTATCATTACTCTGTGTGTTACTCTGTCTCTGTGCTCTCGGTATTATTACTCTGTGTGTTACTCAGTCTCTGTGCTCTGAGTGTTATTACTCTGTGTGTTACTCAGTCTCTGTGTCCTCAGTATTATTACTCTGTGTGGTACTCTCTCTGGGATGAGAGTATTATTACTCCGTTTTGCTGTCTCTCTGTCTGGATGTGAGTATTATTACTCCGTTTTGCTGTCTCTCTGTCTGGATGTGAGTATTATTACTCTCTGTGTTGTTGTCTGTCTCTGGGCTGTGAGTATTATTACTCTGTGTTGCTCTCTCACTGGGCTGTGAGTATTACTACTCAGTGTTGCTGTGTCTCTCTGGGAAGTGAGTATTAAAAAATTCTGTGTTGCTGTTTCTCTCTGGGATGTGAGTATTATTACTCTGTGTTGCTGTCTCTCTCTGGGATGTGAGTATTATTACTCTGTATTGCTGTCTCTCTCTGGGATGAGAGTATCATTACTCTGTGTTGCTGTCTCTTTCTGGGCTGTGAGTATTATTACTCTGTGTTGCTGTCTGTCTCTGGGATGTGAGTAATATTACTCGGTGTTGCTGTCTCATCTCAGTATTATTACTCTGTGCTCCTGTCTCTCTCTCTCTCTGGCATGTGAGCATTACGACTCTCTGCATTGCTGTCTCGCTCTGGGATGTGAGTACTATTACTCTGTGTAGCTCCCTCTCTCTTTGGGATGTGAGTATTATTAATGTGTGTTGCTGTCTCTCTCTGGGATGTGAGTATTATTAATCTATGTTGCTGTCTTTCTCTGGGATGTGAGTATTATTATTCTGTGTTCCCGTCTCTCTCCAATGTTAATCTATGTTGCTGTCTCTCTCTGGGCTGTAAGTATTATTACTCTGTGTTACTGTCTCTCTCTGGGTTGTGAATATTATTACTCTGTATTGCTGTCTCTCTCTGGGATGAGAGTATTATTCCTCTGTGTTGCTGTTTCTCTCTGGGATGTGAGTATTATTTCTCTATGTTGCTGTCTCTCTCCGGGATGTGAGTATTATTACCCTGTGTTGCTGTCTCTCTCTAATATTACTCTGTGTTGCTGTCTCTCTCTGGAATGTGAGTATTACTACTCTCTGTGTTGCTGTCTCTCTGTGCGATGTGACTATTATTACTCTCTGTGTTGTGGTCTCTCTGTGCTGTGAGTATTATTAGTCTGTTCTTCTGTCTCTGTATTATTACTCTGTGTTGCTGTCTGTCTCAGTATTATTACTCTCTGTGTTGCTGGCTGTCTCTGGGCTGTGGGTATTTATTGCTCTTTGTTGCTGTCTCTCTCTGGGATGTGAGTATTATTACTCTGTGCTCCTGTCTCTCTCTCTCTGGTTTGTGAGTATTATTACACTCTGTGTTGCTGTCTCTCTCTGGGATGTGAGTATTATTACTCTGTGTAACTGTCTCTCCCTAATATTACTAGGTGTTGCTGCCTCTCTCTGGGCTGTGAGTATTATTACTCTGTGTTGCTGTCTCTCTCTGGCATGTGAGTATTATTACTCTCTGTGTTGCTGTCTTTCTCTGGGATGTGTGTAGTATTACTCAGTGTTGCTGTCTCTCTCTGGGATGTGTGTATTATTACTCTGTGTTGCTGTCGCTTGCTGGGATGTGAGTATTATTACTCTGTGTTGCTCTCTCTGTGGGCTGTAAGTATTATTACTCTGTGTTGCTGTCTCTCCCTGGCATGTGAGCATTATTACTCTCCGTGTTGCTGTCTCTCTCTGGGATGTGAGTATTATTACTCTGTGTTGCTGTCTCTCTCTGGGATGTGAGTATTATTACTCTGTATTGCTGTCTCTCTCTGGGATGAGAGTATTATTACTCTGTGTTGCTGTCTCTCTCTGGGTTGTGAATATTATTACTCTGCATTGCTGTCTCTCTCTGGGATGAGAGTATTATTACTCTGTGTTGCTGTCTCTCTCTGGGATGTGAGTATTATTAATCTATGCTGCTGTCTCTCTCTGGGATGTGAACATTATTACCCTGTGTTGCTGTCTCTCTCTAATATTACTATGTGTTGCTGTCTGTCTCTGGGCAGTGAGTATTATTACTCTGTGTTGTGTCTTTCTGTGTGCTGTGAGTATTATTATTCTGTGTTCCTGTCTCTCTCTGGGATGTGAGTATTATTACTCAGTGTTGCTGTCTCTCTCTGGGTTGTGAGTATTATTGCTCTGTGTTGTGTCTTTCTCTGTGCTGTGAGTATTATTACTCTGTGTTGCTGTCTCTCTCTGGGATGTGAGTATTATTACTATGTGTTTCTGTCTCTCTGGGATGTGAGTATTATTACTCTGTGTTGCTCCCTCTCTCTCTGGGATGTGAGTATTATTTCACTCTGTGTTGCTGTCTCTCTCTGGGCTGTGAGTATTATTACTCTGTGTTGCTGTCTCTCTCTGAGATGTGAGTATTATCACTCTGTGTTACTGCCACTCTCTGGCATGTGAGTATTATTACTCTGTGCTGCTGTCTCTCTCTGGGATGTGAGTATTATTACTCTGTGTTGCTGTCTCTCTGTGGCATGTGAGTATTATGACCGTGTGCTGCACTCTCTCTCTGGGATGTGAGTATTATTACTCTCTGCATTGCTGTCTCTCTCTGGGATGTGCATATTATTACTCTCTGTATTGCTGGGGTGTTTCTAGGATGCGAGTGTTATTTCTCTGTGTTGCTGTCTCTCTCTCTGGGCTGTGAGTATGATTACTCTCTGCGTTGCTGTCTCTCTTTGGGTTGTGAGTATTATTACTCTGTGTTGCTGTCTCTCTCTGGGCTCTGAGTATTATAACTCTGTGTTGCAGTCTCTCTCTGGCATGTGTGTATTATTACTGTATGTGTTTCTGTTTCTCTCTGGGATTTGAGTATTATTACTCTGTGTTGCTGCCTCTCTCTGGGATGTATTATTATTAATCTATGCTGCTGTCTCTCTCTGGGATGTGAACATTATTACCCTGTGTTGCTGTCTCTCTCTAATATTACTATGTGTTGCTGTCTGTCTCTGGGCAGTGAGTATTATTACTCTGTGTTGTGTCTTTCTCTGTGCTGTGAGTATTATTATTCTGTGTTCCTGTCTCTCTCTGGGATGTGAGTATTATTACTCTGTGTTGCTGTCTCTCTCTGGGTTGTGAGTATTATTACTCTGTGTTGTGTCTTTCTCTGTGCTGTGAGTATTATTACTCTGTGTTGCTGTCTCTCTCTGGGATGTGAGTATTATTACTATGTGTTTCTGTCTCTCTCTGGGATGTGAGTATTATTACTCTGTTTTGCAGTCTCTCTCTGGGATGTAATTTTTATTACTCTGTGTTGCTGTCTCATCTCAGTATTATTACTCTGTGCTCCTGTCTCTCTCTCTCTCTCTCTCTGGCATGTGAGTATTATTACTCTCTGTGTTGCTGTCCCTCTCTGGGATGTGAGTATTATTACTCTGTGTTGCTCCCTCTCTCTCTGGGATGTGAGTATTATTTCACTCTGTGTTGCTGTCTCTCTCTGGGCTGTGAGTATTATTACTCTCTGCATTGCTGTCTCTCTCTGGGATGTGCATATTATTACTCTCTGTATTGCTGGGGTGTTTCTAGGATGCGAGTGTTATTTCTCTGTGTTGCTGTCTCTCTCTCTGGGCTGTGAGTATGATTACTCTCTGCGTTGCTGTCTCTCTTTGGGTTGTGAGTATTATTACTCTGTGTTGCTGTCTCTCTCTGGGCTCTGAGTATTATAACTCTGTGTTGCAGTCTCTCTCTGGCATGTGTGTATTATTACTGTCTGTGTTTCTGTTTCTCTCTGGGATTTGAGTATTATTACTCTGTGTTGCTGCCTCTCTCTGGGATGTATTATTATTCTGTGTTGCTGTTGCGCTCTAATATTACTCTATGTTGCTGTCTCTCTCTGGGCTGTGAGTATTATTACTCTGTGTTGCTGTCTCTGTCTGGGATGTGAATATTATTACTCTGTGTTGCTGTCACTCTCTGGCATGTGTGTATTATTACTCTCTGTTGCTGACACTCTGGGCTGTGAGTATTATTACTCGGTGTTGCTGTCTCTGTATTATTACTCTGTGTTGCTGTCTCACTCAGTGTTATTACTCTCTGTTGCTGTCTCTCTCTCTGGGATGTGAGTATTATTACTCTGTGTTGCTGCCTCTCTCTGGGATGTGAGTAACATTCCTCTGTATTGCTGTCTCTCTGGGCTGTGAGTATTATTACTCTGTGTTGCTGTCTCTCTCTGGGATGTGAATATTATTACTCTGTGTAACTGTCTCTCCCTAATATTACTAGGTGTTGCTGCCTCTCTCTGGGCTGTGAGTATTATTATTCTGTGTTCCCGTCTCTCTCCAATGTTAATCTATGTTGCTGTCTCTCTCTGGGCTGTAAGTATTATTACTCTGTGTGGCTGTCTCTCTCTGGGTTGTGAATATTATTACTCTGCATTGCTGTCTCTCTCTGGGATGAGAGTATTATTACTCTGTGTTGCTGTCTCTCTCTGGGATGTGAGTATTATTAATCTATGTTGCTGTCTCTCTCTGGGATGTGAACATTATTACCCTGTGTTGCTCTCTCTCTCTAATATTACTATGTTTTGCTGTCTGTCTCTGGGCAGTGAGTATTATTACTCTGTGTTGTGTCTTTCTCTGTGCTGTGAGTATTATTATTCTGTGTTCCTGTCTCTCTCTGGGATGTGAGTATTATTACTCTCTGTGTTGCTGTCTCTCTCTGGGCTGTGAGTATTACTACTCTGTGTTGCTGTCCCTCTCTGGCCTGTGAATATTATTACTCTGTGTTGCTGTCTCTCTCTGGGATGTGAGTATTATTACTCTGTGTTGCTGTCTGTCTCTGGGATGTGAGTAATATTACTCGGTGTTGCTGTCTCTCTCTGAGATGTGAGTATTATTACTCTGTTTTGCTGTCTCTCTCTGGGATGTAAGTTTTATTACTCTGTGTTGCTGTCTCATCTCAGTATTATTACTCTGTGCTCCTGTCTCTCTCTCTCTCTGGCATGTGAGCATTATGACTCTCTGCATTGCTGTCTCGCTCTGGGATGTGAGTACTATTACTCTGTGTAGCTCCCTCTCTCTCTGGGATGTGAGTATTATTACTGTGTGTTGCTGTCTCTCTCTGGGATGTGAGTATTATTAATCTATGTTGCTGTCTTTCTCTGGGATGTGAGTATTATTATTCTGTGTTCCCGTCTCTCTCCAATGTTAATCTATGTTGCTGTCTCTCTCTGGGCTGTAAATATTATTACTCTGTGTTACTGTCTCTCTCTGGGTTGTGAATATTATTACTCTGTATTGCTGTCTCTCTCTGGGATGAGAGTATTATTACTCCGTGTTGCTGTTTCTCTCTGTGATGTGAGTATTATTTCTCTATGTTGCTGTCTCTCTCCGGGATGTGAGTATTATTACCCTGTGTTGCTGTCTCTCTCTAATATTACTCTGTGTTGCTGTCTCTCTCTGGAATGTGAGTATTACTACTCTCTGTGTTGCTGTCTCTCTGTGCGATGTGACTATTATTACTCACTGTGTTGTGGTCTCTCTGTGCTGTGAGTATTATTAGCCTGTTCTTCTGTCTCTGTATTATTACTCTGTGTTGCTGTCTGTCTCAGTATTATTACTCTCTGTGTTGCTGGCTGTCTCTGGGCTGTGGGTATTTATTGCTCTTTGTTGTTGTCTCTCTTTGGGATCTGAGTATTATTACTCTGTGCTCCTGTCTCTCTCTCTCTGGTTTGTGAGTATTATTACACTCTGTGTTGCTGTCTCTCTCTGGGATGTGAGTATTATTACTCTGTGTAACTGTCTCTCCCTAATATTACTAGGTGTTGCTGCCTCTCTCTGGGCTGTGAGTATTATTACTCTGTGTTGCTGTCTCTCTCTGGCATGTGAGTATTATTACTCTCTGTGTTGCTGTCTTTCTCTGGGATGTGTGTAGTATTACTCAGTGTTGCTGTCTCTCTCTGGGATGTGTGTATTATTACTCTGTGTTGCTGTCGCTTGCTGGGATGTGAGTATTATTACTCTGTGTTGCTCTCTCTCTGGGCTGTAAGTATTATTACTCTGTGTTGCTGTCTCTCCCTGGCATGTGAGCATTATTACTCTCTGTGTTGCTGTCTCTCTGGGATGTGAGTATTATTACTCTGTGTAACTGTCTCTCCCTAATATTACTAGGTGTTGCTGCCTCTCTCTGGGCTGTGAGTATTATTACTCTGTGTTGCTGTCTCTCTGGGCTGTAAGTATTATTACTCTGTGTTGCTGTCTCTCCCTGGCATGTGAGCATTATTACTCTCTGTGTTGCTGTCTCTCTCTGGGATGTGAGTATTATTACTCTGTGTTGCTGTCTCTCTCTGGGATGTGAGTATTATTACTCTGTATTGCTGTCTCTCTCTGGGATGAGAGTATTATTACTCTGTGTTGCTGTCTCTTTCTGGGCTGTGAGTATTATTACTCTGTGTTGCTGTCTCTCTCTAGGTTGTGAATATTTTTGCTCTGCATTGCTGTCTCTCTCTGGGATGAGAGTATTATTACTCTGTGTTGCTGTCTCTCTCTGGGATGTGAGTATTATTAATCTATGCTGCTGTCTCTCTCTGGGATGTGAACATTATTACCCTGTGTTACTGTCTCTCTCTAATATTACTATGTGTTGCTGTCTGTCTCTGGGCAGTGAGTATTATTACTCTGTGTTGTGTCTTTCTCTGTGCTGTGAGTATTATTATTCTGTGTTCCTGTCTCTCTCTGGGATGTGAGTATTATTACTCTGTGTTGCTGTCTCTCTCTGGGTTGTGAGTATTATTACTCTGTGTTGTGTCTTTCTCTGTGCTGTGAGTATTATTACTCTGTGTTGCTGTCTCTCTCTGGGATGTGAGTATTATTACTATGTGTTTCTGTCTCTCTCTGGGATGTGAGTATTATTACTCTGTTTTGCTGTCTCTCTCTGGGATGTAATTTTTATTACTCTGTGTTGCTGTCTCATCTCAGTATTATTACTCTGTGCTCCTGTCTCTCTCTCTCTCTCTCTCTGGCATGTGAGTATTATTACTCTCTGTGTTGCTGTCCCTCTCTGGGATGTGAGTATTATTACTCTGTGTTGCTCCCTCTCTCTCTGGGATGTGAGTATTATTTCACTCTGTGTTGCTGTCTCTCTCTGGGCTGTGAGTATTATTACTCTGTGTTGCTGTCTCTCTCTGAGATGTGAGTATTATCACTCTGTGTTACTGCCACTCTCTGGCATGTGAGTATTATTACTCTGTGCTGCTGTCTCTCTCTGGGATGTGAGTATTATTACTCTGTGTTGCTGTCTCTCTGTGGCATGTGAGTATTATGACCGTGTGCTGCTCTCTCTCTCTGGGAAGTGAGTATTATTACTCTCTGCATTGCTGTCTCTCTCTGGGATGTGCATATTATTACTCTCTGTATTGCTGGGGTGTTTCTAGGATGCGAGTGTTATTTCTCTGTGTTGCTGTCTCTCTCTCTGGGCTGTGAGTATGATTACTCTCTGCGTTGCTGTCTCTCTTTGGGTTGTGAGTATTATTACTCTGTGTTGCAGTCTCTCTCTGGCATGTGTGTATTATTACTGTCTGTGTTTCTGTTTTTCTCTGGGATTTGAGTATTATTACTCTGTGTTGCTGTCTCTCTCTGGGATGTATTATTATTCTGTGTTGCTGTTGCGCTCTAATATTACTCTATGTTGCTGTCTCTCTCTGGGCTGTGAGTATTATTACTCTGTGTTGCTGTCTCTCTCTGGGATGTATTATTATTCTGTGTTGCTGTTGCGCTCTAATATTACTCTATGTTGCTGTCTCTCTCTGGGCTGTGAGTATTATTACTCTGTGTTGCTGTCTCTGTCTGGGATGTGAGTATTATTACTCTGTGTTGCTGTCACTCTCTGGCATGTGTGTATTATTACTCTCTGTTGCTGACACTCTGGGCTGTGAGTATTATTACTCTGTGTTGCTGTCTCTGTATTATTACTCTGTGTTGCTGTCTCACTCAGTGTTATTACTCTCTGTTGCTGTCTCTCTCTCTGGGATGTGAGTATTATTACTCTGTGTTGCTGCCTCTCTCTGGGATGTGAGTAACATTCCTCTGTATTGCTGTCTCTCTGGGCTGTGAGTATTATTACTCTGTGTTGCTGTCTCTCTCTGGGATGTGAGTATTATTACTCTGTGTAACTGTCTCTCCCTAATATTACTAGGTGTTGCTGCCTCTCTCTGGGCTGTGAGTATTATTACTCTGTGTTGCTGTCTCTCTCTGGCATGTGAGTATTATTACTCTCTGTGTTGCTGTCTTTCTCTGGGATGTGTGTAGTATTACTCAGTGTTGCTGTCTCTCTCTGGGATGTGTGCATTATTACTCTGTGTTGCTGTCGCTCGCTGGGATGTGAGTATTATTACTCTGTGTTGCTGTCTCTCTGGGCTGTAAGTATTATTACTCTGTGTTGCTGTCTCTCCCTGGCATGTGAATATTATTACTCTGTGTTGCTGTCTCCCTCTGGGATGTGAGTATTATTACTCTGTGTTGCTGTCTCTCTCTGAGATGTGAGTATTATTACTCTGTTTTGCTGTCTCTCTCTGGGATGTAAGTTTTATTACTCTGTGTTGCTGTCTCATCTCAGTATTATTACTCTGTGCTCCTGTCTCTCTCTCTCTCTGGCATGTGAGCATTATAACTCTCTGCATTGCTGTCTCGCTCTGGGATGTGAGTACCATCACTCTGTGTAGCTCCCTCTCTCTCTGGGATGTGAGTATTATTACTGTGTGTTGCTGTCTCTCTCTGGGATGTGAGTATTAATCTATGTTGCTGTCTTTCTCTGGGATGTGAGTATTATTATTCTGTGTTCCCGTCTCTCTCCAATGTTAATCTATGTTGCTGTCTCTCTCTGGGCTGTAAGTATTATTACTCTGTGTTGCTGTCTCATCTCAGTATTATTACTCAGTGCTCCTGTCTCTCTCTCTCTCTGGCATGTGAGCATTATAACTCTCTGCATTGCTGTCTCGCTCTGGGATGTGAGTACCATCACTCTGTGTAGCTCCCTCTCTCTCTGGGATGTGAGTATTATTACTGTGTGTTGCTGTCTCTCTCTGGGATGTGAGTATTAATCTACGTTGCTGTCTTTCTCTGGGATGTGAGTATTATTATTCTGTGTTCCCGTCTCTCTCCAATGTTAATCTATGTTGCTGTCTCTCTCTGGGCTGTAAGTATTATTACTCTGTGTGGCTGTCTCTCTCTGGGTTGTGAATATTATTACTCTGCATTGCTGTCTCTCTCTGGGATGAGAGTATTATTACTCTGTGTTGCTGTCTCTCTCTGGGATGTGAGTATTATTAATCTATGTTGCTGTCTCTCTCTGGGATGTGAACATTATTACCCTGTGTTGCTCTCTCTCTCTAATATTACTATGTTTTGCTGTCTGTCTCTGGGCAGTGAGTATTATTACTCTGTGTTGTGTCTTTCTCTGTGCTGTGAGTATTATTATTCTGTGTTCCTGTCTCTCTCTGGGATGTGAGTATTATTACTCTCTGTGTTGCTGTCTCTCTCTGGGCTGTGAGTATTACTACTCTGTGTTGCTGTCTCTCTCTGGGTTGTGAGTATTATTACTCTGTGTTGCTGTCTCTCTCTGGCCTGTGAATATTATTACTCTGTGTTGCTGTCTCTCTCTGGGATGTGAGTATTATTACTCTGTGTTGCTGTCTGTCTCTGGGATGTGAGTAATATTACTCGGTGTTGCTGTCTCTCTCTGAGATGTGAGTATTATTACTCTGTTTTGCTGTCTCTCTCTGGGATGTAAGTTTTATTACTCTGTGTTGCTGTCTCATCTCAGTATTATTACTCTGTGCTCCTGTCTCTCTCTCTCTCTGGCATGTGAGCATTATGACTCTCTGCATTGCTGTCTCGCTCTGGGATGTGAGTACTATTACTCTGTGTAGCTCCCTCTCTCTCTGGGATGTGAGTATTATTACTGTGTGTTGCTGTCTCTCTCTGGGATGTGAGTATTATTAATCTATGTTGCTGTCTTTCTCTGGGATGTGAGTATTATTATTCTGTGTTCCCGTCTCTCTCCAATGTTAATCTATGTTGCTGTCTCTCTCTGGGCTGTAAATATTATTACTCTGTGTTACTGTCTCTCTCTGGGTTGTGAATATTATTACTCTGTATTGCTGTCTCTCTCTGGGATGAGAGTATTATTACTCCGTGTTGCTGTTTCTCTCTGTGATGTGAGTATTATTTCTCTATGTTGCTGTCTCTCTCCGGGATGTGAGTATTATTACCCTGTGTTGCTGTCTCTCTCTAATATCACTCTGTGTTGCTGTCTCTCTCTGGAATGTGAGTATTACTACTCTCTGTGTTGCTGTCTCTCTGTGCGATGTGACTATTATTACTCTGTGTTGTGGTCTCTCTGTGCTGTGAGTATTATTAGTCTGTTCTTCTGTCTCTGTATTATTACTCTGTGTTGCCGTCTGTCTCAGTATTATTACTCTCTGTGTTGCTGGCTGTCTCTGGGCTGTGGGTATTTATTGCTCTTTGTTGCTGTCTCTCTCTGGGATGTGAGTATTATTACTCTGTGCTCCTGTCTCTCTCTCTCTGGTTTGTGAGTATTATTACACTCTGTGTTGCTGTCTCTCTCTGAGATGTGAGTATTATTACTCTGTGTAACTGTCTCTCCCTAATATTACTAGGTGTTGCTGCCTCTCTCTGGGCTGTGAGTATTATTACTCTGTGTTGCTGTCTCTCTGGGCTGTAAGTATTATTACTCTGTGTTGCTGTCTCTCCCTGGCATGTGAGCATTATTACTCTCTGTGTTGCTGTCTCTCTCTGGGATGTGTGTATTATTACTCTGTGTTGCTGTCTCTCTCTGGGATGTGAGTATTATTACTCTGTATTGCTGTCTCTCTCTGGGATGAGAGTATTATTACTCTGTGTTGCTGTCTCTTTCTGGGCTGTGAGTATTATTACTCTGTGTTGCTGTCTCTCTCTGGGTTGTGAATATTTTTGCTCTGCATTGCTGTCTCTCTCTGGGATGAGAGTATTATTACTCTGTGTTGCTGTCTCTCTCTGGGATGTGAGTATTATTAATCTATGCTGCTGTCTCTCTCTGGGATGTGAACATTATTACCCTGTGTTACTGTCTCTCTCTAATATTACTATGTGTTGCTGTCTGTCTCTGGGCAGTGAGTATTATTACTCTGTGTTGTGTCTTTCTGTGTGCTGTGAGTATTATTATTCTGTGTTCCTGTCTCTCTCTGGGATGTGAGTATTATTACTCTGTGTTGCTGTCTCTCTCTGGGTTGTGAGTATTATTACTCTGTGTTGTGTCTTTCTCTGTGCTGTGAGTATTATTACTCTGTGTTGCTGTCTCTCTCTGGGATGTGAGTATTATTACTATGTGTTTCTGTCTCTCTCTGGGATGTGAGTATTATTACTCTGTTTTGCTGTCTCTCTCTGGGATGTAATTTTTATTACTCTGTGTTGCTGTCTCATCTCAGTATTATTACTCTGTGCTCCTGTCTCTCTCTCTCTCTCTGGCATGTGAGTATTATTACTCTCTGTGTTGCTGTCCCTCTCTGGGATGTGAGTATTATTACTCTGTGTTGCTCCCTCTCTCTCTGGGATGTGAGTATTATTACACTCTGTGTTGCTGTCTCTCTCTGGGCTGTGAGTATTATTACTCTGTGTTGCTGTCTCTCTCTGAGATGTGAGTATTATCACTCTGTGTTATTGCCACTCTCTGGCATGTGAGTATTATTACTCTGTGCTGCTGTCTCTCTCTGGGATGTGAGTATTATTACTCTGTGTTGCTGTCTCTCTCTGGCATGTGAGTATTATGACCGTGTGCTGCTCTCTCTCTCTCTGGGATGTGAGTATTATTACTCTCTGCATTGCTGTCTCTCTCTGGGATGTGCATATTATTACTCTCTGTATTGCTGGGGTGTTTCTAGGATGCGAGTGTTATTTCTCTGTGTTGCTGTCTCTCTCTCTGGGCTGTGAGTATGATTACTCTCTGCGTTGCTGTCTCTCTTTGGGTTGTGAGTATTATTACTCTGTGTTGCTGTCTCTCTCTGGGCTCTGAGTATTATAACTCTGTGTTGCAGTCTCTCTCTGGCATGTGTGTATTATTACTGTCTGTGTTTCTGTTTCTCTCTGGGATTTGAGTATTATTACTCTATGTTGCTGTCTCTCTCTGGGCTGTGAGTATTATTACTCTGTGTTGCTGTCTCTGTCTGGGATGTGAGTATTATTACTCTGTGTTGCTGTCACTCTCTGAGATGTGAGTATTATTACTCTGTGTTGCTGTCTCTCTCTGGGATGTGAGTACTATTCCTCTGTGTTGCTGTCTCTCTGGGCTGTGTGTATTATTACTCTGTGTTGCTGTCTCTCTCTAATATTACTCTGTGTTGCTGTCTCTCTCTGGGCTGTGAGTATTATTACTCTGTGTTGCTGTCTCTCTCTGAGATGTGAGTATTATTACTCTGTGTTGCTGTCTCTCTCTGGGATGTGAGTATTACTGCTCTCTGTGTTGCGGTCTCTCTGTGCTCTGAGCATTATTAGTCTGTGCTGCTGTCTCTGTATTATTTCTCTGTGTTGCTGTCTCACTCAGTGTTATTACTCTCTGTGTTGCTGTCTCTCTCTGGGCTGTGAATATTATTACTCTCTGTGTTGCTGTCTCTCTCTGTGATGTGTGTATTAATACTCTGTGTTGCTATCTCTCTCTTCTGGGTTGTGAGTATTATTACTATGTGTTGCTGCCCTCTCTGGCCTGTGAATATTATTACTCTGTGTTGCTGTCTCTGTCTGGGGTGTGAGTATTATTACTCTGTGTTGCTGTCTCTCCCTGGGATGTGAGTATTATTACTCTGTGTTGCTGTCTCTCTCTGAGATGTGAGTATTATCACTCTGTGTTGCTGTCTCTCTCTGGGCTGTGATCATTATTACTCTGTGTTGCTTTCTCTCTCTGGGATGTGGGTATTATTACTCTATGTTGCCGTCTCTCTCTGGGATGTGAGTATTACTACTCTCTGTGTTGCTGTCTCTCTGTGGGATGTGACTATTCTTACTCTCCGTGTTGCAGTCTCTCTATGCTGTGTGTATTATTAGTCTGTGCTGCTGTCTCTGTATTATTACTCTGTGTTGCTGTCTCACTCAGTGTTATTACTCTCTGTGTTGCTGTCTCTCTCTGGGCTGTGAGTATTATTACTCTCTGTGTTGCTGTCTCTCTCTGTGATGTGTGTATTATTACTCTGTGTTGCTATCTCTCTCTGGGCTGTATGTATTACTACTTTGTGTTGCTGTCTCTCTCTAGTATGTGAGTATTATTACTCTGTGTTGTTGTCCCTCTCTGGCCTGTGAATATAATTACTCTGTGTTGCAGTCTCTGTCTGGGATGTGAGTATTATTACTCTGTGTCGCTGTGTCTCCCTGGGATGTGAGTATTATTCCTCTGTGTTGCTGTCTCTCTGGACTGTGAGTATTATTACTCTGTGTTGCTGTCTGTCTCTAATATTACGCTGTGTTGCTGTCTCTCTCTGGGCTGTGAGTATTATTCCTCTGTGTTGCTGTCTCTCTCTGAGATGTGAGTATTATTACTCTGTGTTGCTGTCTCTCTCTAATATTACTCTGTGTTGCTGTCTGTCTCTGGCTGTGAATATTATTACTCCGTGTTGCTGTCACTCTCTGGGCTGTGATTATTATTACTCCATGTTGCTTTCTCTCTCTGGGATGTGAGTATTATTACTCTCTGTGTTGCTGTCTCTCTCTGGGATATGTGTATTATTACTCTCTGTTGCTGTCTCTCTCTCTGGGATGTGAGTATTATTACTCTGTGTTGCTGCCTCTCTCTGGGATGTGAGTAACATTCCTCTGTATAGCTGTCTCTCTGGGCTGTGAGTATTATTACTCTGTGTTGCTGTCTCTCTCTGGCATGTGAGTACTTTTACTCTCTGTGTTGCTGTCTCTCTCTGAGATGTGAGTATTAATACTCTGTGTTGCTGTCTCCCTCTAATATTACTCTGTGTTGCTGTCTCTGCCTGGGCTGTGAGTATTATTACTCTGTGTTGCTGTCTATCTCTGAGATGTGAGTATTATCACTCTGTGTTGCTGTCTCTCTCTGGACTGTGAATATTATTACTCTGTGTTGCTGTCTCTCTCTGGGCTGTGATTATTATGAATCTGTTTTGCTTTCTCTCTCTGGGATGTGGGTATTATTACTCTGTGTTGCTGTCTCTCTCTGGGATGTGGGTATTACTACTCTCTGTGTTGCTGTCTCTCTGTGGGATGTGACTATTATTACTCTCTGTGTTGCGGTCTCTCTATGCTGTGAGCATTATTAGTCTGTGCTGCTGTCTCTGTATTATTACTCTGTGTTGCTGTCTCACTCAGTGTTATTACTCTCTGTGTTGCTGCCTCTCTCTGGGCTGTGAGTATTATTACTCTCTGTGTTGCTGTTTCTCTCTGTGATGTGAGTATTATTACTCTGTGTTGCTATCTCTCTCTGGGCTGTGTGTATTACTACTCTGTGTTGCTGTCTCTCTCTGGGTTGTGAGTATTGTTACTCTGAGTTGCTGTCCCTCTCTGGCATGTGAATATAATTACTCTGTGTTGCTGTCTCTCCCTGGGATATGAGTATTATTACTCTGAGTTGCAGTCTCTCTCTGGGCTGTGAGTGTTATTACTGTGTGCTTCTATCTCTCTCTCTCTGGGATGTGAGTATCATGACGCTCTGTGTTGCAGGGGGTCCCTGGGCTGTGAGAATTATTACTCTGTGTTGCTGTCTCTCTCTGGGATGTGAGTATTATTACTCTGAGTTGCAGTCTCTCTCTGGGCTGTGAGTGTTATTACTGTGTGCTTCTATCTCTCTCTCTCTGGGATGTGAGTATCATTGCTCTCTGTGTTGCTGTCTCTCTGGGCTGTGAGCATTATTATTCTGTGTTGCTGTCTCTCTCTGGGATGTGAGTATTACTACTCTGTGTTGCTGTCTCTCCGTATTATTACTCGGTGTTGCTGTCTCTCTCTCTGGGCTGTGAGTATTATTACTCTGTGTTGCTGTCTCTCTCAGAGATGTGAGTATTATCACTCTGTGTTGCTGTCTCTCTCTGGGCTGTGAATATTATTACTCTGTGTTGCTGTCTCTCTCTGGGCTGTGATTATTATTACTCTGTGTTGCATTCCCGCTCTGGGATGTGGGTATTATTACTCTGTGTTGCTGTCTCTCTCTGGGATGTGAGTATTACTACTCTGTGTTGCTGTCTCTCCGTATTATTACTCGGTGTTGCTGTCTCTCTCTCTGGGCTGTGAGTATTATTACTCTGTGTTGCTGTCTCTCTCAGAGATGTGAGTATTATCACTCTGTGTTGCTGTCTCTCTCTGGGCTGTGAATATTATTACTCTGTGTTGCTGTCTCTGTCTGGGCTGTGATTATTATTACTCTGTGTTGCTTTCTCGCTCTGGGATGTGGGTATTATTACTCTGTGTTGCTGTCTCTCTCTGGGATGTGAGTATTACTACTCTCTGTGTTGCGGTCTCTCTATGCTGTGAGTATTATTAGTCTGTGCTGCTGTCTCTGTATTATTACTCTGTGTTTCTGTCTCACTCAGTGTTATTACTCTCTGTGTTGCTGCCTCTCTCTGGGCTGTGAGTATTATTACTCTCTGTGTTGCTGTCTCTCTCTGTGATGTGAGTATTATTACTCTGTGTTGCTATCTCTCTCTGGGCTGTGTGTATTACTACTCTGTGTTGCTGTCTCTCTCTGGGTTGTGAGTATTGTTACTCTGTGTTGCTGTCCCTCTCTGGCGTGTGAACATAATGACTCTGTGTTGCTGTCTCTGTCTGGGATGTGAGTATTATTACTCTGTGTTGCTGTCTCTCTCTGGGATGTGAGTATTATTCCTCTGTGTTGCTGTCTCTCTCTGGGACATGAGTATTACTACTCTCTGTGTTGCGGTCTCTCTGTGCTGTGAGCATTATTAGTCTGTGCTGCTGTCTCTGTATTATTACTCTGTGTTTCTGTCTCACTCAGTGTTATTACTCTCTGTGTTGCTGTCTCTCTCTGGGCTGTGAGTATTATTACTCTCTGTGTTGCTGTCTCTCTCTGTGATGTGTGTATTAATACTCTGTGTTGCTATCTCTCTCTTTTGGGTTGTGAGTATTATTACTCTGTGTTGCTGTCTCTCTCTGGGATGTGGGTATTATTACTCTGTGTTGCTGTCTCTCTCTGGGATGTGAGTATTACTACTCTCTGTGTTGCTGTCTCTCTGTGGGATGTGACTATTATTAATCTCTGTGTTGCGGTCTCTCTATGCTGTGAGTATTATTAGTCTGTGCTGCTGTCTCTGTATTATTACTCTGTGTTTCTGTCTCACTCAGTGTTATTACTCTCTGTGTTGCTGCCTCTCTCTGTGATGTGTGTATTATTACTCTGTGTTGCTATCTCTCTCTGGGCTGTGTGTATTATTACTCTGTGTTGCTATCTCTCTCTGGGCTGTGTGTATTACTACTTTGTGTTGCTGTCTCTCTCTGGGTTGTGAGTATTATTACTCTGTGTTGCTGTCCCTCTCTGGCCTGTGAATATAATTACTCTGTGTTGCTGTCTCTGTCTGGGATGTGAGTATTATTACTCTGTGTTGCTGTCTCTCTCTGGGATGTGAGTATTATTACTCTGTGTTGCTGCCGCTCCCTGGGATGTGAGTACTTTTCCTCTGTGTTGCTGTCTCTCTGGGCTGTGAGTATTATTACTCTGTGTTGCTGTCTCTCTTTAATATTACTCTGTGTTGCTGTCTCTCTCTGGGCTGTGAGTATTATTACTCTGTGTTGCTGTCTCTACCTGGGATGTAAGTATTGTTACTCTGTGTTGTGTCTTTCTCTGGGCTGTGAGTATTATTACACTGTGTTCCTGACTCTCACTGGGATGTGAGTATTATTACTCTGCGTTGCTGTCTCTACCTGGGATGTGAGTATTATTACTCTGTGTTGCTGTCGCTCTCTTATATTACTCTGTGTTGCTGTCTCTCTCTGGGCTGTGAGTATTATTACTCTGTGTTGTGTCTTTGTCTGGGCTGTGAGTATTATTACACTGTGTTCCTGTCTCTCACTGGGATGTGAGTATTATTACTCTGTGTTGCTGCCACTCTCTGGCACGTGAGTATTATTACTCTGTGTTGCTGTCTCTCTCTGGGATGTGAGTATTATTACTCTGTGTTGCTGTCTCTCTCTGGCATGTGAGTATTATGACTGTGTGTTGCTGTCTCTCTCTGGGATGTGAGTATTATTACTCTGTGTTGCTATCTCTCTCTGGGCTCTGTGTATTACTACTTTGTGTTGCTGTCTCTCTCTGGGTTGTGAGTATTATTACTCTGTGTTGCTGTCCCTCTCTGGCCTGTGAATATAATTACTCTGTGTTGCTGTCTCTGTCTGGGATGTGAGTATTATTACTCTGTGTTGCTGTCTCTCTCGGATGTGAGTATTATTACTCTGTGTTGCTGCCTCTCCCTGGGATGTGAGTATTATTCCTCTGTGTTGCTGTCTCTCTGGGCTGTGAGTATTATTACTCTGTGTTGCTGTCTCTCTCTAATATTACTCTGTGTTGCTGTCTCTCTCTGGGCTGTGAGTATTATTACTCTGTGTTGCTGTCTCTCTCTGAGATGTGAGTATTATTACTCTGTGTTGCTGTCTTTCTCTAATATTACTCTGTGTTGCTGTCTGTCTCTGGCTGTGAATATTATTACTCCGTGTTGCTGTCTCTTCTCTGGGCTGTGATTATTATTACTCTATGTTGCTTTCTCTCTCTGGGATGTGAGTATTATTACACTCTGTGTTGCTGTCTCTCTCTGGGATGTGAGTATTATTACCGTGCGTGACTGTCTCTCGCTGGGATGTGAGTATTATTACACTCTGTGTTGCTGTCTCTCTCTGGGCTGTGAGTATTATTACTCTGTGTTGCTGTCTCTCTCTGGGCTGTGAATATTATAACTGAGTTGCTGTCTCTCTCTTGGATATGAGTATTATTACTCTCTGTGTTGCTGTCTTTCTCTGGGATGTGAGTATTATTACTCTGTGTTGCTGTCTCTACCTGGGATGTGAGTATTATTACTCCGTGTTGTGTCTTTCTCTGGGCTGTGAGTATTATTACACTGTGTTCCTGACTCTCACTGGGATGTGAGTATTATTACTCTGTGTTGCTGTCTCCACCTGGGATGTGAGTATTATTACTCTGTGTTGCTGTCGCTGTCTTATATTACTCTGTGTGTTGCTGTCTCTCTCTGGGCTGTGAGTATTATTACTCTGTGTTGTGTCTTTCTCTGGGCTGTGAGTATTATTACACTGTGTTCCTGTCTCTCACTGGGATGTGAGTATTATTACTCTGTGTTGCTGCCACTCTCTGGCACGTGAGTATTATTACTCTGTGTTGCTGTCTCTCTCTGGGATGTGAGTATTATTACTCTGTGTTGCTGTCTCTCTCTGGCATGTGAGTATTATGACCGTGTGTTGCTGTCTCTCTCTGGGATGTGAGTATTATTACTCTCTGTGTTGCTGTCTCTCTCTGGGATGTGCATATTATTACTCTCTGTATTGCTGGGGTGTTTCTAGGATGCGAGTGTTATTACTCTGTGTTGCTGTTTCTCTCTCTGGGCTGTGAGTATGATTACTCGCTGCGTTGCTGTCTCTCTTTGCATTGTGAGTATTATTACTCTGTGTTGCTGTCTCTCTCTTGGATGTGAGTATTATTACTCTCTGTGTTGCTGTCTCTCTCTGGGATGTATTATTACTCCGTGTTGGTGTCGCTCTCTAATATTATTCTGTGTTGCTGTCTCTCTCTGGGCTGTGAGTATTATTACTCTGTGTTGTGTCTCTCTTTGGACTGTGAAGATTATTACTCTGAGTTGCTGTCTCTCTCTGGGCTGTGAATATTATTACTCTGCGTTGCTGTCACTCTCTGGCATGTGTGTATTATTACACTCTGTTGCTGTCTCTCTCTGGGATGTGAGTATTATTACGCTGTGTTGCTGTCTCTCTCTCTGGGGATGTGAGTATTATTACTCTGTGTTGCTGTCCCTCTCTGGGATGTGAGTATTATTGCTCTGTGTCGCTGTCTCTCTCTCGTATGTGAGTATTATTTGTCTGTGTTGCTGTCTCTCCCTGGGATGTGAGTATTATTACTCTGTGTTGCTGTCACTCTCTGGCAGGCGGGTATTATTACTCTGTGTTGCTGTCTCTCTCTGGGATGTGAGTATTATTACGCTGTGTTGCTGTCTCTCTCTGGGATGTGAGTATTATTACTCTGTGTTGCTGTCTCTCTCTGGGATGTGAGTATTATTACACTCTGTGTTGCTGTCTCTCTCTGGGATGTGAGTATTATTACTCTCTGTGTTGCTGTGTCTCTCTGGGATGTGCATATTAGTACTCTCTGTATTGCGGGGGCGTTTCTGGGATGCGAGTGTTCTTACTCTGTGTTGCTGTCTCTCTCTCTGGGCTGTGAGTATAATTACTCTCTGCGTTGCTGTCTCTCTTTGGGTTGTGAGTATTATTTCTCTGTGTTGCTGTCCCTCTCTGGGATGTGAGTATTATTACTCTGTGTTGCTGTCTCTCTCTGGGCTGTGATTATTATTACTCTGTGTTGCTTTCTCTCTCTGGGATGTGAGTATTATTACTCTCTGTGTTGCTGTCTCTCCCTTGGATGTGAGTATTATTGCTCTCTGTGTTGCTGTCTCTCTCTGGGATGTGAGTATTATTACTCTGTGTTGCTGTCTCTCCCTGGGATGTGAGTATTATTACTCTCTGTTGCTGTCGCTCTCTAATATTTCTCTGTGTTCCTGTCTCTCACTGGGATGTGAGTATTATTACTCTGTGCTGCTGTCACTCTCTGGCAGGTGAGTATTATTACTCTGTGTTGCTGTCTCACTCTGGTATGTGAGTATTATTACGCTGTGTTCCTGTCTCTCTCTGGGATGTGAGTATTATGACCGTGTGTTGCTGTCTCTCTCTGGGAAGTGAGTATTATTACACTCTGTGTTGCAGTCTCTCTCTGGGATGTGAGTATTATTACTCTCTGGGTTGCTGTGTCTCTCTGGGATGTGCATATTATTACTCTCTGTATTGCTGGGGCGTTTCTAGGATGCGAGTGTTATTACTCTGTGTTGCTGTCTCCCTCTGGGATGTGAGTATTAGTACTCAGTGTTGCTGTCTCTCTAATATTACTCTGTGTTGCTGTGTCTCTCTGGGATAGAGTATTATTACTCTGTGTTGCTGTCTCTCTCTGGGATGTGAGTATTATTACTCTATGTTGCTGTCTGTCTCTGGGATGTGAGTATTATTACTCTCTGTGTTGCTGTGTGTCTCTGGGATTTGCGTATTGTTACTCTGTGTTGCTGTCTCTCTGGGATGTGAGTATTATTACTCTCTGTGTTGCTATCTTGCTCTGGGATGTGAGTATTATTTCTCTGTGTTGCTGTCTCTCTCTAATATTACTCTGTGTTGCTGTCTCCCTCTGGGCTGTGAGTATTATTGCACTGTGTTGCTGTCTCTCTCTGGGGTGTGAGTATTATTACTCTCTGTGTTGCTGCCTTATTACTCTCTGTGTTGCTGAGTGTCTCTGGGATGCAACTATTGTTCCTCTGTGTTTGCTGTCTCTCTCTGGGATGTGAGTTTTTAGAACTCTCTGTGTTGCTGTCTCTCTCTGGGATGTATTATTATTCTGTGTTGCTGTCTCTCTCTGGGATGTGAGTGTCATTACTCTGTGTTGCTGTCTCTCTCTGGGCTGTGAGTATTATTACTCTGTGTTGCTGTCTCTCTCTGTGATGTGAGTATTGTTGCTGTCTCTCTCTCTAGGCTGTGATGTTATTCTCTGTGCTGTGAGTATTATTAATCTCTCTCTCTGGGCTGTGAGTGTTTATTCGTCTATGTGTCTCTCTCTGGGCTCTGCGTAGTTATGACTGTGTGCTCACTATTATTACTCTCTGTGTCTCTCTCTGGGCTGTGAGTATTTAATACTCTGTGTGCTCTCAGTATTATTATTCTGTGTTACTCTCTCTCTCTCTGTGCTGAGCTGTGATGTCATTCTGGGGTCTGTGAGTATTTATTACTCTGTATTGCTGGCTGTCTCAGTATTATTGCTCTCTGTATTACTTAGTCTCTGTATTATTACTCTCTCTGTCTGTGCTGTGATGTCATTCACCAGGCTGTGAGCATTATTACTGTGTATTACTCTCTCTCCCTTTGTATTATTACTCTCTCTCAGTGTTGAGCTGTGATGTCATTCTCTGGACTGTGGGTATTATTACTCTGTGTGTCTCTCTCAGTATTTATTACTCTGTGTTACTCTCTCTGTATTATTATTCTCTGTCTGTGCTGTGATGTCATTCTCTGGGCTGACTATTATTATTCTGTATAACACTATTATAACAGTGTTATTCTCTGTGTTGTTATTACTCTGTCAGTGCTGGGCTGTGATGTCATTCTTGGGGCTGTATTATTACTCTGTATTATTACTCTCAGTCTCTGGGCTGTGACGTTATTCTCTGGGCTGAGTATTTATTACTCTCTGTGTTGCTCTATATTATTACTGTCTGTATTGCTGGCTGTCTCTGTGCTGTGACGTCATTCTGGGGGCTGTATCATTACTGTGTGCTCTCAGTATTATTACTCTGTGTTACTCTCTCTATTATTACTCTCAGTGCAGTGCTGTGATGTCATTCTCTGGACTGTGGGTACTATTACTCTGTGTCACTCTCCCTCTATTATTACTCTGTGTTACTCTCCCTCGCTATTATTACTCTGTGTTACTCTCTCTATTATTACTCAGTGCAGTGCTGTGATGTCATTCTCTGGACTGTGGGTACTATTACTCTGTGTTACTCTCCCTCTCTATTATTACTCTGTGTTACTCTCCCTCTATTATTACTCTCAGTGCAGTGCTGTGATGTCATTCTCTGGACTGTGGGTACTATTACTCTGTGTTACTCTCAGTACTGATCACTCTGTGTGTTACTCAGTCTGTGAGCTGGGCTGTGATGTCATTCCGGGGGCCGCTCCGCTCCGCCGATGGGGCCGCTGCCGCTGCCGCAGTCTCCGCTCCGGCTCCAGTCCCGCTCCGGCTGCGGGGGCTCGGGGATGGCGGCGCCGCACTCGCTGCACAAACTGCGGCAGGTCTTCGATGCTGTGGCCGGGGACACGGGGGGCTTCCTCCGGCTGGAGGATTTCATCCACCTGGGACTGCGGTTCATGGAGGGAGAGGAGGTGAGAGGGGGGGGGGGGGAAGGAGGTGAGAGGGGGGGGGGGGGGTGATGGGGCGGGGGGAGGGGGTGAGGGTGGGGTGGGGAGAGGGGGTGGGGAGAGGGGGTGAGGGTGGGGAGAGGGGGTGAGGGCAGGGATGAAAGCAAGGTGCCGCTCAGGGAGAGGATGGCGGGGATTCAGGCTCCGGATTCGGGGCGGAGAAGCAGCCGCAGCATCAGCACCACCGCGGCTCAATCCGCTCCCCGCTCCGGGGCTCCAGCAACTTCCCCGGGAGCCGGAGCCGCCTGGCCGGCGGGATTGGGGAGGATTCAGCCCCCGGGAACCGGCAGCAAATCCCCACCCCCCCCAGAGTAGCCCCCCCCCCCCCCAGAGTAACCCCCCCATCCCCCCCCAGAGTAACCCCCCCCCATCCCCCCCCAGAGTAACCCCCCCCCATCCCCCCCCAGAGTAACCCCCCCCCATCCCCCCCCAGAGTAACCCCCCCCCATCCCCCCCCAGAGTAACCCCCCCCCATCCCCCCCCAGAGTAACCCCCCCCCATCCCCCCCCAGAGTAACCCCCCCATCCCCCCCCCAGAGTAACCCCCCCCAGAGTAACCCCCCCCATCCCCCCCCAGAGTAACCCCCCCATCCCCCCCCAGAGTAACCCCCCCCATCCCCCCCCAGAGTAACCCCCCCCATCCCCCCCCAGAGTAACCCCCCCCATCCCCCCCCAGAGTAACCCCCCCCATCCCCCCCCAGAGTAACCCCCCCCATCCCCCCCAGAGTAACCCCCCCATCCCCCCCAGAGTAACCCCCCCCATCCCCCCCCAGAGTAACCCCCCCCATCCCCCCCCAGAGTAACCCCCCCCATCCCCCCCCAGAGTAACCCCCCCCATCCCCCCCCAGAGTAACCCCCCCATCCCCCCCCAGAGTAACCCCCCCCATCCCCCCCCAGAGTAACCCCCCCCATCCCCCCCAGAGTAACCCCCCCCATCCCCCCCCAGAGTAACCCCCCCATCCCCCCCAGAGTAACCCCCCCCATCCCCCCCCAGAGTAACCCCCCCCATCCCCCCCCCAGAGTAACCCCCCCCATCCCCCCCCCAAAGTAACCCCCCCCATCCCCCCCCAGAGTAACCCCCCCCATCCCCCCCAGAGTAACCCCCCCATCCCCCCCCAGAGTAACCCCCCCCATCCCCCCCCAGAGTAACCCCCCCATCCCCCCCCAGAATAACCCCCCCATCCCCCCCCAGAGTAACCCCCCCATCCCCCCCAGAGTAACCCCCCCCATCCCCCCCCAGAGTAACCCCCCCCATCCCCCCCCAGAGTAACCCCCCCCATCCCCCCCCAGAGTAACCCCCCCCATCCCCCCCCAGAGTAACCCCCCCCATCCCCCCCCAGAGTAACCCCCCATCCCCCCCCAGAGTAACCCCCCCCATCCCCCCCCAGAGTAACCCCCCCCATCCCCCCCAGAGTAACCCCCCCCATCCCCCCCCAGAGTAACCCCCCCATCCCCCCCCAGAGTAACCCCCCCATCCCCCCCCAGAGTAACCCCCCCAGAGTAACCCCCCCCATCCCCCCCCGAGTAACCCCCCCATCCCCCCCAGAGTAACCCCCCCCATCCCCCCCCAGAGTAACCCCCCCCATCCCCCCCCAGAGTAACCCCCCCATCCCCCCCCAGAGTAACCCCCCCATCCCCCCCCAGAGTAACCCCCCCCCATGCCCCCCTAGAGTAACCCCCCCAGAGTAACCCCCCCCATGCCCCCCCCAGAGTAACCCCCCCAGAGTAACGCCCCCATCCCCCCCAGAGTAACGCCCCCATCCCCCCCCAGAGTAACGCCCCCATCCCCCCCCAGAGTAACCCCCCATCCCCCCCCAGAGTAACCCCCCCATCCCCCCCCAGAGTAGCCCCCCATCCCCCCCAGAGTAGCCCCCCCATCCCCCCCAGAGTAGCCCCCCCCATCCCCCCCAGAGTAGCCCCCCCATCCCCCCCCAGAGTAGCCCCCCCCCATCCCCCCCCAGAGTAGCCCCCCCCATCCCCCCCCAGAGTAGCCCCCCCCATCCCCCCCCAGAGTAGCCCCCCCCATCCCCCCCAGAGTAGCCCCCCCCATCCCCCCCCAGAGTAGCCCCCCCCATCCCCCCCAGAGTAGCCCCCCCCATCCCCCCCAGAGTAGCCCCCCCATCCCCCCCAGAGTAGCCCCCCCCATCTCCCCCCAGAGTAGCCCCCCCCATCCCCCCTCAGAGTAGCCCCCCCATCCCCCCCTAGAGTAGCCCCCCCCATCCCCCCCCAGAGTAGCCCCCCCATCCCCCCCCAGAGTAGCCCCCCCATCCCCCCCCAGAGTAGCCCCCCCATCCCCCCCCAGAGTAGCCCCCCCATCCCCCCCCAGAGTAGCCCCCCCATCCCCCCCAGAGTAGCCCCCCCATCCCCCCCAGAGTAGCCCCCCATCCCCCCCAGAGTAGCCCCCCCATCCCCCCCCAGAGTAGCCCCCCCATCCCCCCCCAGAGTAGCCCCCCCATCCCCCCCCAGAGTAGCCCCCCATCCCCCCCCAGAGTAGCCCCCCATCCCCCCCAGAGTAGCCCCCCCAGAGTAGCCCCCCCATCCCCCCCCAGAGTAGCCCCCCCCCAGAGTAGCCCCCCCTCATCCCCCCCCAGAGTAGCCCCCCCTCATCCCCCCCCAGAGTAGCCCCCCCCATCCCCCCCCAGAGTAGCCCCCCATCCCCCCCAGAGTAGCCCCCCACATCCCCCCCAGAGTAGCCCCCCCCATCCCCCCCCAGAGTAGCCAACCCCATCCCCCCCCAGAGTAGCCCCCCCATCCCCCCCCAGAGTAGCCCCCCCCATCCCCCCCCAGAGTAGCCCCCCCATCCCCCCCCAGAGTAGCCCCCCCCATCCCCCCCCAGAGTAGCCTCCCCATCCCCCCCAGAGTAGCCCCCCCATCCCCCCCCAGAGTAGCCCCCCCATCCCCCCCAGAGTAGCCTCCCCATCCCCCCCCAGAGTAGCCCCCCCCCATCCCCCCCCAGAGTAGCCCGCCCTCATCCCCCCCAGAGTACCCCCCCCCCCATCCCCCCCCAGAGTAGCCCCCCCCATCCCCCCCAGAGTAGCCCCCCCATCCCCCCCAGAGTAGCCAACCCCATCCCCCCCCAGAGTAGCCCCCCCCATCCCCCCCCAGAGTAGCCCCCCCCATCCCCCCCCAGAGTAGCCCCCCCCATCCCCCCCCAGAGTAGCCCCCCCATCCCCCCCCAGAGTAGCCCCCCCCATCCCCCCCAGAGTAGCCCCCCCAGAGCATCCCCCCAGAGCATCCCCCCCAGAGCATCCCCCCAGAGCATCCCCCCCAGAGCATCCCCCCCAGAGCATCCCCCCCAGAGCATCCCCCTCAGAGCATCCCCCCCAGAGCATCCCCCCCAGAGCATCCCCCCCAGAGCATCCCCCCCAGAGCATCCCCCCCAGAGCATCCCCCCCAGAGCATCCCCCCCAGAGCATCCCCCCCAGAGCATCCCCCCCAGAGCATCCCCCCCAGAGCATCCCCCCCAGAGCATCCCCCCCAGAGCATCCCCCCCAGAGCATCCCCCCAGAGCATCCCCACCCCAGAGCATCCCCCCCAGAGCATCCCCCCCAGAGCATCCCCCCCAGAGCATCCCCCCCAGAGCATCCCCCCATCCCCCCGAATAACCCCCCCGTCCCCCCGAATAACCCCCCCGTCCCCCCGAATAACCCCCCCGTCCCCCCGAATAACCCCCAGTCCCCCCCGAATAACCCCCCCTCCCCTCCCCGAATAACCCCCCATCCCCCCCAACCCCCATCCCCCCCGAATAACCCCCCCATCCCCCCCGAATAACCCCCCCATCCCCCCCGAATAACCCCCCCCATCCCCCCCGAGTAACCCCCCATCCCCCCCGAGTAACCCCCCCATCCCCCCCGAGTAACCCCCCCATCCCCCCCCCCCCCGAGTAACCCCCCCATCCCCCCCCGAGTAACCCCCCATCCCCCCCCGAGTAACCCCCCATCCCCCCCCCCGAGTAACCCCCCATCCCCACCCCCGAGTAACCCCCATCCCCCCCCGAGTAACCACCCCATCCCCCCCCCCCCCCGAGTAACCCCCCCATCCCCCCATCCCCCCCGAGTACCCCCCCACCCCCCCGAGTACCCCCCCACCCCCCCCGAGTAACCCCCCCACCCCCCCCGAGTAACCCCCCCATCCCCCCCGAGTAACCCCCCCATCCCCCCACCCAGAGAAACCCCCCCATCCCCCCACCCAGAGCAACCCCCCATCCCCCCACCCAGAGCAGCCCCCCCATCCCCCAACCCACCAGAGTAACCCCCCCCATCCCCCCACCGAGTAACCCCCCCCATCCCCCCACCCAGAGTAACCCCCCCATCCCCCCACCCAGAGTAACCCCCCCATCCCCCCACCCAGAGTAAACCCCCCATCCCCCCACCCAGAGTTACCCCCCCATCCCCCCACCCAGAGTAACCCCCCCATCCCCCCACCCAGAGTAACCCCCCCATCCCCCCACCCAGAGTAACCCCCCCATCCCTCCACCCAGAGTAACCCCCCCATCCCGCCCCCCCCGAGTAACTCCCTCACCACCCCCAGGTAACCCCCTCATCCCCCCCAGAGTAACCCCCCCGTCCCCCCCAGAGTAAGACCCCCATCCCCCCCAGAGTAACACCCCCATCCTCCCCCAGAGTAACACCCCCATCCTCCCCCAGAGTCACACCCCCATCCTCCCCCAGTGTAACCCCCCCGTCCCCCCAGAGTAACACCCCCGTCCCCCCAGAGTAACACCCCCATCCTCCCCCAGAGTAACACCCCCATCCTCCCCCAGAGTAACACCCCCATCCTCCCCCAGAGTAACCCCCCCGTCCCCCCCAGAGTAACTCCCCCGTCCCCCCCAGAGTAACCCCCCCGTCCCCCCCAGAGTAACCCCCCGTCCCACCCAGAGTAACTCCCCCGTCCCCCCCAGAGTAACCCCCCCGTCCCCCCCAGAGTAACACCCCCGTCCCCCCCCAGAGTGTCCCCCGTCCCCTTCCACAGTAACCCACCCGTCCCCCCAAGAGTAACCCCCCCGTCCCCCCCAAGAGAAACCCCCCCACCCCCCCGAGTAAGCCCCCCATCCCCCCTGAGTAACCCCAACATCCCCCCCCCCCCGAGTAACCCCCACATCCCCCCCAAGTAACCCGCCCATCCCCCCCCGAGTAACCCCCCCATCCCCCCCGAGTAACCCCCCCATCCCCCCCCGAGTAACCCCCCAACCCGCCCCAGAGTAAGCCCCCCATCCCCCCCCCGAGTAACCCCCACATCCCCCCCCGAGTAATCGCCCCCCCTGAGTGACACCCATCCCCCCCCCCGAGTGACACCCATCCCCCCCCCGAGTAACCCCCCCATCCCCCCCCCGAGTGACCCCCCCATCCCCCCCCGAGTGACCCCCCCATCCCCCCCCGAGTAACCCCCCCCACCCCCCCGAGTAAACCCCCCCCGAGTAACCCCCAATCACCCCCCAGAGTAACTCCTCATCCCCCCCAGTAACCCCCCCAACCCCCCCCGAGTAACCCCCCATCCCCCCGCCCAGAGTAACCCTCCATCGCCCCCCAGAGTAACACCCCCTTCCCACCCCCGAGTAACCGTCCCATTCCCCCCCCCCGGGTAACCCCCACATGCCACCCCCGAGTAACCCCCCCATACCCCCCGAGTAACCCCCCCACCCCCCCGAGTAACCCCCTCATCCCCCCCCGAGTAGCCCCCCCCCGAGTAACCCCCCCACCCCCCCCCCCGTGTAACCCCCCCATCCCCCCCCAGAGTAACTCCCCCATCCCCCCCAGAGTGTCCCCCGTCCCCTTCCAGAGTAACCCCCCCGTCCCCCCCAAGAGTAACCCCCCCGTCCCCCCCAAGAGAAACCCCCCCACCCCCCCCCCCCGAGTAAGCCCCCCATCCCCCCCGAGGAACCCCACCATCCCCCCCCGAGTAACCCCCACATCCCCCCCAAGTAACCCCCCCATCCCCCCCCGAGTAACCCCCCCACCCGCCCCAGAGTAAGCCCCCCATCCCCCCCCCCGAGTAACCCCACATCCCCCCCCCGTGTAATCGCCCCCCCAGAGTGACACCCATCCCCCCCCCCGAGTAACCCCCCCCATCCCCCCCCCGAGTAACCCCCCCATCCCCCCCCCGAGTGACCCCCTCACCCCCCCCGAGTGACCCCCCCATCCCCCCCCGAGTAACCCCCACCACCCCCCCGAGTATACCCCCCCACCTTCCCCGAGTAAACCACCCCCGAGTAACCCCCAATCCCCCCCCAGAGTAACTCCTCATCCCCCCCCAGTAACCCCCCATCCCACCCCGAGTAACCCCCCCATCCCCCCCGCCCAGAGTAACCCTCCATCCCCCCCCAGAGTAACCCCCCCTTCCCACCCCCGAGTAACCGCCCCATTCCCCCCCCGGGTAACCCCCACATGCCACCCGCGAGTAACCCCCCCATACCCCCCGAGTAACCCCCCCACCCCACCCCCCCCGAGGAACCCCCTCATCCCCCCCCCCGAGGAACCCCCTCACCCCCCCCCCCGAGTAGCCCTCCCACCCCCCCCCGAGTAACCCCCCCACCCCCCCACCCCCCCCCGAGTAGCCCCCCCATCTCCCCCCGAGTAACCCCCCCATCCCCCCCAGAGTAACCCCCCCATCCCCCCCCCAGAGTAACCCCCCATCCCCCCCAGAGTAACCCCCTCATCCCCCCCCAGAGTAACCCCCTCATCCCCCCCATAATAACCCCCCATCCACCCCAGGGTATCCCCCCCAGAGTATCCCCCCCAGAGCATCCCCCCCAGAGCATCCCCCCCAGAGCATCCCCCCCAGAGCATCCCCCCCAGAGCATCCCCCCCAGAGCATCCCCCCCAGAGCATCCCCCCCAGAGCATCCCCCCCAGAGCATCCCCCCCAGAGCATCCCCCCCAGAGCATCCCCCCCAGAATAACCCCCCCATCCCCCCGAATAACCCCCCCATCCCCCCCGAATAACCCCCCCCATCCCCCCCGAGTAAACCCCCCATCCCCCCCGAGTAAACCCCCCATCCCCCCCGAGTAACACCCCCATCCCCCCTGAGTAACCCCCCCATCCCCCCCCCGAGTAACCCCCCATTCCCCCCCGAGTAACCCCCATCCCCCCCCCCGAGTAACCACCCCATCCCCCCCCGAGTAACCCCCCCCATCCCCCCCGAGTAACCCGCCCATCCCCCCACCCAGAGTAACCCCCCCATCCCCCCACCCAGAGTAACCCCCCCATCCCCCCACCCAGAGTAACCCCCCCATCCCCCCACCCAGAGTAACCCCCCCATCCCCCCACCCAGAGTAACCCCCCATCCCCCCACCCAGAGTAACCTCCCCATCCCCCCACCCAGAGTAACCCCCCCATCCCCCCACCCAGAGTAACCCCCCCATCCCCCCACCCAGAGTAACCCCCCCATCCCCCCACCCAGAGTAACCCCCCCATCCCCCCACCCAGAGTAACCCCCATCCCCCCACCCAGAGTAACCCCCCCATCCCCCCACCCAGAGTAACCCCCCCATCCCCCCACCCAGAGTAACCCCCCCATCCCCCCACCCAGAGTAACCCCCCCATCCCCCCACCCAGAGTAACCCCCCCATCCCCCCACCCAGAGTAACCCCCCCATCCCCCCACCCAGAGTAACCCCCCCATCCCCCCACCCAGAGTAACCCCCCATCCCCCCACCCAGAGTAACGCCCCCATCCCCCCCACCCAGAGTAACACCCCCATCCCCCCACCCAGAGTAACCCCCCCATCCCCCCACCCAGAGTAACCCACCCGTCCCCCCAAGAGCAACACCCCCGTCCCCCCGAGAGTAACACCCCCATCCTCCCCCAGAGTAACACCCCCATCCTCCCCCAGAGTAACACCTCCATCCTCCCCCAGAGTAACCCCCCGTCCCCCCCAGAGTAACACCCCCATCCTCCCCCAGAGTAACACCCACATCCCCCCCAGAGTAACCCACCCGTCCCCCCCAGAGTAACCCCCCCGTCCCCCCCAGAGTAACCCCCCCATCCCCCCCAGAGTGTCCCCCCGTCACCCCCAGAGTAACCCCTCCGCCCCCCCCAGAGTAACACCCCCGTCCCCCCCCAGAGTGTCCCCGTCCCCTTCCAGAGTAACCCACCCGTCCCCCCAAGAGTAACCCCTCCGTCCCCCCCAAGAGAAACCCCCCCACCCCCCCCCCCGAGTAAGCCCCCCATCCCCCCCGAGTAACCCCACCATCCCCCCCCCCGAGTAACCCCCCATCCCCCCCCGAGTAACCCCCCCATCCCCCCCGAGTAACCCCCCCACCCCCCCCGCAGAGTAACCCCCCCATCCCCCCCCCGAGTAACCCCCACATCCCCCCCCCGAGTAATCGCCCCCCCCGAGTGACACCCATCCCCCCCCCGAGTAACACCCCCCATCCCCCCCAGAGCAACCCCCCCATCCCACCCCGAGTTACCCCCCCATCCCCCCGAGTAACCCCCCCCCGAGTAAACCCCCCCCCCCGAGTAACCCCCAATCCCCCCCCAGAGTAACTCCTCATCCCCCCCCAGTAATCCCCCATCCCCCCCCGAGTAACCCCCCCATCCCCCCGCCCAGAGTAACCCTCCATCCCCCCCCAGAGTAACCCCCCCTTCCCACCCCCGAGGAACCGCCCCATTCCCCCCGGGTAACCCCCACATGCCACCCCCGAGTAACCCCCCCATACCCCCCGAGTAACCCCCCCACCACACCCCCCGAGTAACCCCCTCATCCCCCCCCGAGTAACCCCCTCATCCCCCCCCCGAGTAGCCCCCTCATCCCCCCCCCGGGTAGCCCCCCCACACCCCCCCGAGTAACCCCCCCACACCCCCCCGAGTAACCCTCCCATCTCCCCCCGAGTAACCCCCCATTCCCCCCCAGAGTAACCCCCCCATCCCCCCCCAGAGTAACCCCCCCATCCCCCCCCAGAGTAACCCCCCCATCCCCCCCCAGAATAACCCCCCCATCCCCCCCCAGAATAACCCCCCCATCCCCCCCCAGAGTAACCCCCCCCATCCCCCCCAGAGTAACCCCCCCATCCACCCCCAGAGTAACCCGCCCCATTCCCCCCCCAGAGTAACCCCCCCATCCCCCCTCAGAGTAACCCCCCATCCCCCCTCAGAGTAACCCCCCCATCCGCCCAAGAGTAAGCCGCCCATCCCCCCCCAGAGTAACCCCCGCATCCCCCCCCAGAGTAACCCCCGCATCCCCCCCCCGAGAGTAACCCCCCAGCCCCCCCAGAGTAACCCCCCACCTCCCCCAGAGTAACCCCCCACCCCCCCCAGAGTAACCCCCCACCCCCCCCAGAGTAACCCCCCCCAGAGTAACCCCCCACCACCCCCAGAGTAACCCCCCCCAGAGTAACCCCCCATCCCCCCCAGAGTAACCCCCCACCCCCCCCAGAGTAACCCCCCCCCCAGAGTAACCCCCATCC
>NW_027592373.1:0-7500 GCF_964213995.1 Mustelus asterias
AGGATAAGGGGGCGGCAAATTTAAAACAGAGTTGGAGGGGAAACTACTTCCCCAAAGGGTTGTGAATCTGTGGAATTCGCTTCCCGCAAAGTGCGGCGGGTGCCGGGACAGTGAGTAAAGTTAAGGAGGAGTTAGACAGACTTTTTATTGGTAATGGAAACGGGAGGAGATAGGAGCAAGAAGAGGCCATTCGACCCTTCGAGCCTGCTCTGCCATTGATAGAAACATAGAAAAAACTACAGCACAAACAGGCCCTTTGGCCCACAAGTTGATCCGAACACATCCCTACCTTCCAGACCTACCTATAACCCTCCATCCTATTAAGTCCCATGTACTCATCCAGGAGTCTCTTAAAAGACCTTATTGAGTTCGTCTCTGACGGCAGCCGATTCCACTCGCCCACCACCCTCTGTGTGAAAAACTTACCCCTAACATTTCCTCTGTACCTACCCACCAGCACCTTAAACCTGTGTCCTCTCGTAGCAGACATTTCCACCCTGGGAAAAAGCCTCTGAGAGTCCACCCGATCTATGCCTCTCAACATCTTATACACCTCTATTAGGTCTCCTCTCGTCCTTCGTCTCTCCAAGGAGAAAAGACCGAGCTCCCTCAACCTATCCTCATAAGGCATGCCACTCAATCCAGGCAACATCCTTGTAAATCTCCTCTGCACCCTTTCAGTCTTTTCCACATCCTTCCTGTAATGAGGCGACCAGAACTGAGCACAGTACTCCAAGTGGGGTCTGACGAGGGTCTTATATAGCTGCATCATTATCCCCGGACTCCTCAACTCAATCCCTCGATTGATAAAGGCCAGCACACCATACGCCTTCTTAACCACCTCCTCCACCTGCGGGGCCGATTTCAGAGTCCTATGGACCCGGACCCCAAGGTCCTTCTGATCCTCTACAGTACTAAGAGTCTTTCCCTTTATATTGTACTCCTTCACCCCATTTGTCCTACCAAAATGGACCACGACGCATTTATCTGGGTTGAAGTCCATCTGCCACTTGTCCGCCCAGTCTTGTATCCTATCTTGCATTCATCACCACCATGGCTGATCATCCAACTCAATCGCCCAACCTGCTTTCTCCCCATAACCTTTGATCCCATTCGCCCCAAGTGCTATATCCAGCCGCCTCTTGAATACATTCAACGTTTTGGCATCAACGACTTCCTGTGGGAATGGTATGATCCGCTGACAGCAGCTTTGAGACTGTCTCTGAAAAAACACAATTTATTGCCCATCCCTAGTTGCCCCTTGGAGGGCAGTTGAGAGTCAACCACATTGGCTGTGGCTCTGGAGTCACATGTAGGCCAGACCGGGGTAAGGACGGCAGATTTCCTTCCCTCAAGGGAACCAGATGGGTTTTTCCGACAATCCACAATGAAGTAAAGTTTATTTATTAGTGTGACAAGTAAGGCTTACCTTAACACTGCAATGACGTTACTGTCAAAATTCCCCTAGTGTTCCGCAGGGCTCTGTACTGGGGCCTCTGCTATTTGTGATATATATATAAATGATTTGGAAGAAGGTGTAACTGGTGTAATCAGCAAGTTTGCGGATGACACGAAGATGGCTGGACTTGCGGATAGCGAAGAGCATTGTCGGGCAATACAGCAGGATATAGATAGGCTGGAAAATTGGGCGGAGAGGTGGCAGATGGAGTTTAATCCGGATAAATGCGAAGTGATGCATTTTGGAAGAAATAATGTAGGGAGGAGTTATACAATAAATGGCAGAGCCATCAGGAGTATAGAAACACAGAGGGACCGAGGTGTGCAAGTCCACAAATCCTTGAAGGTGGCAACACAGGTGGAGAAGGTGGTGAAGAAGGCATATGGTATGCTTGCCTTTATAGGACGGGGTATAGAGTATAAAAGCTGGAGTCTGATGATGCAGCTGTATAGAACGCTGGTTAGGCCACATTTGGAGTACTGCGTCCAGTTCTGGTCGCCGCACTACCAGGTGGACGTGGAGGCGTTAGAGAGAGTGCAGAGAAGGTTTACCAGGATGTTGCCTGGCATGGAGGGTCTTAGCTATGAGGAGAGATTGGGTAAACTGGGGTTGTTCTCCCTGGAAAGACGGAGAATGAGGGGAGATCTAATAGAGGTGTACAAGATTATGAAGGGGATAGATAGGGTGAACAGTGGGAAGCTTTTTCCCAGGTCGGAGGTGACGATCACGAGGGGTCACGGGCTCAAGGTGAGAGGGGCGAAGTATAACTCAGATATCAGAGGGACGTTTTTTACACAGAGGGTGGTGGGGCCTGGAATGCGCTGCCAAGTAGGGTGGTGGAGGCAGGCACGCTGACATCGTTTAAGACTTACCTGGATAGTCACATGAGCAGCCTGGGAATAGAGGGATACAAACGATTGGTCTAGTTGGACCAAGGAGCGGCACAGGCTTGGAGGGCCGAAGGGCCTGTTTCCTATGCTGTACTGTTCTTTGTTCTTTTTGTTCTTAAGTCGCCACACTCCTGTTGGGGTTACACAGAGGGAGAATTTAGCACGACCAATGCAACCTTAACAGCACGTCTTTCGGACTGTGGGAGGAAACCCACGCAATAAGTTCAAGTTTATTTATTATTGTCACAAGTAAGGCTTGCATTAACACTGCAATGAAGTTACTGTGATAATCCCCCCAGTCGCCACACTCCTGTCCGGGTTACACCTGAGGGAGAATTTAGCACCCTAACCAGCACGGTCTTTCGGACTGTGGGAGGAAACCGGAGCACCCGGAGGAAACCCACGCAGACACGGGGAGAATGTGCAGACTCCGCACAGACAGTGACCCCCAAGCCGGGAATCGAACCCGGGTCCCTGGTGCTGTGAGGCAGCAGTGCTAACCCACTGTGCCACCCGTGTCGCCCATAAGCCATGGGGTCGGCGAGCACGGAAACAGGCCGTTCAGCCCATCCGCTCCCTGCCAGCCATTGTGCCCTCCCAGCTCGTCCCAATTGCCCGCGTTTGGCCCATATCCCCCTAATCCTTTCCTCCTCCATGTACTTGTCCGAATGCTCTTTAAATGTTGCTATTTGTACATGCCTCAGTTTGTGGATTAATAGTCCAGCGATAGATAATACCTCGAGGCCAGCTCCTCCCCAAAGGACCGGTCTGTCAGCTTTTCCACCCATGTTCAATATTTTTATTGAGGGAAAACATCCAAAGAATATGATTTAACAAAAAAAAGTCAATCTCTCTCGATTCCCTGATGATCTTATTTTTCTCCAGGGTTATGCCCAGTGTTCTGTAGATTTATCTCCAATTTTTTGGTCATCATTCCTGGGACATGGGCGTCGCTGGCTGGTCCAGCATTTATTGCCCATCCCTAGTTGCCCCTTGAGAAGGTGCTGGTGAGCCGCCATCTTGAATCGCTGCAGTCCACGTGCTGTGGGTTAACCCACAATGCCGTTGGGGAGGGAATTCCAGGATTGTGATTGGACATCAGTCAGTCCCTGTGTGTGGTGTAGGTACACCCACAGTGCTGTTAGGGAGGGAGTTCCGGGATTGTGATTGGACATCAGTCAGTCCCCGTGTGTGGTGTAGGCACACCCACAGTGCTGTTAGGGAGGGAGTTCCAGGATTGTGATTGGACATCAGTCAGTCCCTGTGTGTGGTGTAGGTACACCCACAGTGCTGTTAGGGAGGGAGTTCCAGGATTGTGATTGGACATCAGTCAGTCCCCGTGTGTGGTGTAGGTACACCCACAGTGCTGTTAGGGAGGGAGATCCGGGATTGTGATTGGACACCAGTCAGTCCCCGTGTGTGCTGTAGGTACACCCACTGTGCTGTTAGGGAGGGAGTTCCAGGATTGTGATTGGACATCAGTCAGTCCCCGTGTGTGGTGTAGGTACACCCACAGTGCTGTTAGGGAGGGAGTTTCAGGATTGTGATTGGACATCAGTCAGTCACCGTGTGGTGTAGGTACACCCACAGTGCTGTTAGGGAGGGAGTTCCAGGATTGTGATTGGACATCAGTCAGTCCCCGTGTTGTGTAGGTACACCCACAGTGCTGTTAGGGAGGGAGTTCCAGGATTGTGATTGGACATCAGTCAGTCACCGTGTGGTGTAGGTACACCCACAGTGCTGTTAGTGAGGGAGTTCCAGGATTGTGATTGGACATCAGTCAGTCCCCGTGTGGTGTAAGTACACCCACCGTGCTGTTAGGGAGGGAGTTCCAGGATTGTGATTGGACATCAGTCAGTCCCCGTGTGTGGTGTAGGTACACCCACAGTGCTGTTAGGGAGGGAGTTCCAGGATTTTGACCCAGCCCCAGTGAAGGAGCGGCCGATATATTTCCAAGTCGGGATGGTGAGTGGCTCGGAGGGGGAACTTGCAGGTGGGGGTGTTCCCCATGTGTCTGCTGCCCCCCCCCCTTGTCCTTCTAGGTGGTAGAGGTGGTGGGTTTGGAAGGTGCTGTTGAAGGAGCCTTGGCGAGTCGCTGCAGTGCATCTTGTAGATGGTACACACTGCTGCCACTGTGCGTCGGTGGGGGAGGGAGTGAGTGTTTGTGGTTAGCGTGTCGATCGAGCGGGGCTGCTTTGTCCTGGATGGTGTCGAGCTTCTCGAGTGTTGTTGGGAGCCGCACTCATCCAGGCAAGTGGGGAGTGTTCCATCACACTCCCGACTTGTGTCCTTGTAGATGGTGGACAGGCTTTGGGGGGAGTCAGGAGGTGAGTTACTCTCCGCAGGATTCCCAGTGGACAGGCTTTGCGGGGAGTCAGGAGGTGAGTTACTCTCCGCAGGATTCCCAGTGGACAGGCTTTGGGGGGAGTCAGGAGGTGAGTTACTCTCCACAGGATTCCCAGTGGACAGGCTTTGGGGGGGAGTCAGGAGGTGAGTTACTCTCCGCAGGTTTCCCAGTGGACAGGCTTTGGGGGGGAGTCAGGAGGTGAGTTACTCTCCGCAGGATTCCCAGCCTCTGATCTGCTCTGGGAGCCACAGTGTTTATCTGGCTGGGTCCAGTTCAGTTTCTGGTCAGTGATAACCCCCAGGATGTTGACAGTCGGGGGATTCAGTGATCGTAACATTCCAATCCCTGGAGATTCCCAGCTAATTGTACCAACGTACGAACTATGAACAGGAGTAAGGCCATTCAGCCCCTCGAGTTCTCTCTCCGCCATTCGATCAGACCACAGCTGATCTGTTAGTGTTGCGAGTCCCACATTTCCCCCCCGTTACCCCCTCCCCGCCCGCTCAGGTTCGATTCCCTCACCCAATGAGAATCCATCTCCCTCAATGTCTTCGAAATATTCAGTAACTCCCCCCCACTCCCCCCCCGCCCCCCCACCCCCGCCCCCGCCCCGACCCCGCCGCCCTCCATCTCCATAAGATACAGGAACAGAATTATTAATGTTCTCAATTTATTATTTATTATATTGGGATACAGAAACTCAGCTAATGTTCTGGGGGACCCGGGTTCGAATCCCGCCACGGCAGATGGTGGAATTTGAATTCAACAAAAAAGATCTGGAATTAAGAATCTACTGATGACCCATTGTGGGAAAAACCCATCTGGTTCCCTTTCGGGAAGGAAATCTGCCGTCCTTACCCCGGTCTGGCCTACATACAGCACACCGCAGCGAGGGAGCTATCTCACAGAGAGAGAGAGAGACCCATGAAACAGCACTCTGCTAAGTCGCAGATTTCCATGATATTCATTCACTGCCAATCACAGACATTGAACATTGTTTAATTCCCAACCTTGTCTGCAACTCGGTTTAACATTCAACCTTTCACCCAAAGCAGGGTCATCTCCCCCGAGCTCAAGACTGTCTGTCTTTCCCGAGGTCAGCACTGCTGTCCTTACCCTGGTCTGGCCTACATAAGACATAGGAGCAGAATGAGGCCACTCGGCCCATCGAGTCTGCTCCCCCATTCAATCATGGCTGATATTTTTCTCATCCCCATTCTCCTGCCTTTTCCCCATAACCCCTGATCCCCTTATTGATCAAGAACCTATCCATCTCTGTCTTAAAGACACTCAATGACCCGGCCTCCACAGCCTTCTGCGGCAAAGAGTTCCACAGATTCACCACTCTCTGGCTGAAGAAATTCCTCCTCATCTCTGTTTTAAAGGATCGTCCCTTTAGCCTGAGGTTGTGCCCTCTGGTTCTAGTTTTTCCCACTCGTGGAAACATCCTCTCCACGTCCACTCTATCCAGGCCTCGCAGTATCCTGTAAGTTTCAATAAGATCCCCCCCTCATCCTTCTGAACTCCATCGAGTACAGACCCAGAGTCCTCAACCGTTCCTCATGCGACAAGCTCTTCATTCCAGGGATCATTCTTGTGAACCTCCTCTGGACCCTTTCCGAGGCCGGCACATCCTTCCTTAGATACGGGGTCCAAAACTGCTCTCAATACTCCCAATGGGGTCTGACCAGAGCCTTATACAGCCTCAGAAGTACATCCCTGCTCTTGTATTCTAGCCCTCTCGACATGAATGCTAACATTGCATTTTTCCTAGTAGTGGAAACATCCTCTCCACGTCCACTCTATCCAGGCCTCACGGTATCCTGTAAGTTTCAATAAGATCCCCCCCTCATCCTTCTAAACTCCAACGAGTACAGACCCAGAGTCCTCAACCGTTCCTCATACGACAAGCTCTTCATTCCAGGGATCGTTCTTGTGAACCTGGGTCCTCTGGACCCTTTCCCAAGGCTGGCACATCCTTCCTTCGATAGGGGGCCCAAAGCCCCACACACAATACTGCAAACAGCCCCAAGAGGCCACAGCAATGTGGTTGACTCTCAACTGCCCTCTAAAGGGGCAACGAAAGATGGGCAATGAATGATGGCCCAGCTGGCGACGCCCATGATGGCGGGACTCGGCGTGGGTGGAGGGCGGGTTGTTGGGAACGGGAGGAGAATGTCGAGGGGTGGATTGCTCTTGGCAGGGAGTGAGGTCCTTGGGGAGTGAGGGACGCACGGCACACAAGATGAAATGTCAGGGGTAATTACCCCAGAGAGTGAAGCAGGACACGAGGAACACGTTTTGTTATTTCGAGAGACGGGGCTGGAGAATCTCGGAACGCTGCCAAGGGAAGCAGAGGGGGCCTTGGCTCAGCCGAGCTCCCTCTTGCCGGGGTTTGAATACGCCATGCCTCCTTCATGATTTATTCATTCATCCAGTCCAAAATAAATGTTGGAATTAAAAAGAAGCTCTCAGCTGCCGCCTGCCACCGACACCCACTCGCCACCAGCCAGGAGAAACTGTCCCTTCCGTTGCCAAAGGCAGGCGGGCAGCTAGCGACATTGAAGGGCGTGGGAGAGTTGGCAGCCGCCCCGTGTTTGAGTTGTTGGCATCTGCCCCTCCCCGCGCCCCCCCCCCCCCCCCCCCCCCCCGCACCCCCCATTCGCCCCCAACCACGGTGGCACCTGCGGAGGGTGCCGGGATGCCTCTGAATGAACGAACCAGCGCGTTGACTGTGCCAGCTACACAGACAGCGCTGCCTCAACGAACAAGCTGTCGGGCTTAGTGCCAGGCTCACTGTGGGC
>NW_027592373.1:10000-56157 GCF_964213995.1 Mustelus asterias
TGTCGGTGTGTGTGTGAGTGTGTGCGTGCGTGTGTGTGAGTGTGTGTGTGTGAGTATGTGCGTGCGTGTGTGTGTGAGTATGTGCGTGCGTGTGTGAGTATGTGCGTGTGAGTGTGTGTGTGCGTGCGTGTGTGTGAGTGTGTGTGTGCGCGTGTCTGTGAGTGTGTGTGTGTGTGGGTGTGTGTGTGTGAGTGTGTGTGTGTCGGAGTGTGTGTTGGTGTGTGTGTGAGTGCGTGTGCGTGCGTGTGTGTGCGTGCGTGTGTGTGTGTGAGTGTGTGTGAGTGTGTGTGTGAGTGTGCGTGCGTGTGTGAGTGTGTGTGTGTGAGTATGTGCGTGTGTGTGCGTGAGTGTGTGTGAGTGTGTGTGTGTGTGTGAGTGTGTGTGAGTGTGTGTGTGTGTGTGAGTGTGTGTGTGTGTGTGTGTGTGAGTGTGTGTAAGTGTGCGTGTGTGTATGTGTGTGCGCGCATGTCTGCATGTATGTGCATGTTCGACAGTCAGATTGATTTCCGACACCCACATCCCTCAGTAAACATATTGAGGTCAGAGCAATTCGGGGTGGTCTTGACAGAAAAATTAAATGTGCTTTTCCATAGCGCCTTGCACAGCCTCAAGCTGCCCCAGAACTTACAACAGCCAGTGAGGCAGTTGATGGAGTGTGTTCACCGGTGTACTATAGGGTGTGGTGGTACAGAGGTTCGACTGGTGTGCTAACCTTGCTGAGACTGGAATTCAAATGCCTCTGACTGCAAATGTAAAGTTGTTCAGTGAATCAATCTGGAATATCTGGTGACAATAAAAAAAAACCCATCTGGTTCACTAATACATAGAACATAGAACAGTACAGCACAGAACAGGCCCTTCGGCCCAAGATGTTGTGCCGAGCTTTATCTGAAACCAAGATCAAGCTATCCCACTCCCTATCATCCTGGTGTGCTCCATGTGCCTATCCAATAACCGCTTAAATGTTCCTAAAGTGTCTGACTCCACTATCACTGCAGGCAGTCCATTCCACACCCCAACCACTCTCTGCGTAAAGAACCTACCTCTGATATCCTTCCTGTATCTCCCACCACGAACCCTATAGTTATGCCCCCTTGTAATAGCTCCATCCACCCGAGGAAGTAGTTTTTGAACGTTCACTCTATCTATCCCCTTCATCATTTTAAAAACCTCTATTAAGTCTCCCCTCAACCTCCTCCGCTCCAGAGAGAACAGCCCTAGCTCCCTCAACCTTTCCTCATAAGACCTACCCTCCAAACCAGGCAGCTAAATCTCCTCTGCACTCTTTCCAGCGCTTCCACATCCTTCTTATAGTGAGGTGACCAGAACTGCACACAATATTCCAAATGTGGTCTCACCAAGGTCCTGTACAGTTGCAGCATAACCCCACGGCTCTTAAACTCCAACGCCCTGTTAATAAAAGCTAACACACTATAGGCCTTCTTCACGGCTCTATCCACTTGAGTGGCAACCTTTAGAGATCTGTGGATATGGACCCCAAGATCTCTCTGTTCCTCCACAGTCTTCAGAACCCTACCTTTGACCCTGTAATCCACATTTAAATTGGTCCAACCCCCTGTTAATAAACTATAGGCCTTCTTCACAGCTCTCATGACCTCTTTCGGGAAGGAAATCTGCTGTCCTTACCCGGTCTGGCCTACATGTGACTCCAGACTCTCCCGGGGCCCCCCATCGTCCCACACACGCACACACACACACAGCAATGTGTTCGACTCTTAACTACCCCCCTCTGTAATGGGCTGAGCGAGACACTCAGTTCAAGGGGGCAATTAGGACGGGGCCTTGCCCCCTCATCCCAAGAAAGAATAACCCAATCAATTGTGGCAAACATACACTGACACTGCGATTTAAAGTACAGTTAAAAAGTTTATTTATTAGTGCCACAAGTAAGGCTTACATTAACACTCCAATGAAGTTACTGTGAAATTCCCCGAGTCGCCACAGTCCGACGCCTGTTTGGGTCAATCCCCCTAACCAGCACGTCTTTCGGACTGTGGGAGGAAACCAGAGCACCCGGAGGAAACCCACGCTGACACGGGGAGAACGTGCAAACTCCGCACAGACAGTGACCCCCAAGCAGGGAATCGAACCCGGGTCCCTGGCGCTGTGAGGCAGCAGTGCTAACCCACTGTGCTGTGTACTGTTGTACTGTAAAGAACAAAGAACAATACAGCACAGGAACAGGCCCTTCGGCCCTCCAAGCCCGCGCCGCTCCCTGGTCCAAACTAGACCATTCTTTTGTATCCCTCCATTCCCACTCCGTTCATATGGCTGTCTAGATAAGTCTTAAACGTTCCCAGTGTGTCCGCCTCCACCACCTTGCCCGGCAGCGCATTCCAGGCCCCCACCACCCTCTGTGTAAAATACGTTCTTCTGATATCCGTGTTAAACCTTCCCCCCCCCTTCACCTTGAACCTATGACCCCTCGTGAACGTCCTGGGAAAAAGCTTCCCCCTGTTCACCCTATCTATGCCTTTCATAATTTTATACACCTCTATTAAGTCTCCCCTCATCCTCCGTAAATGGCAGAACTCCCTGCAGCATTGACATACAGAGGGATCTGGGCGTACAGATCCACGGGTATCCCACAGGCTCATGGCGTGACCACAATACTGTGTAAATTTGCATGCGAGGCCGATCAGGAGAGACGGCGTCATGGTAACGACCAATCGAAAATCCCACCACGGGCAGCTGGTGGGATTTAAATTCCATTCATAAAAATCTGGAATGATGAAGCCAGTTTCAGTCATGGGGAAACAGTAACAACTGTCATCGCTTATCGTTGAAAAAAACCCATCTGGTTCACCAATGCCCCCCTTTAGGGAAGGAAATCTGCTGTCCTTACCCCGGTCTGGCCTACATGTGACTCCAGAGCCACAGCAATGTGGTTGACTCTCAACTGTCCTCCAAGGGGCAACTAGGGATGGGCAATAAATGCTGGGCCCAGCCAGCGACGCCCATGTCCCACAGATGAATACAAAGAAAGGTGGTTTGGGGGCCGTATAGCGCGCAAGAAACAATACTTTTCACTGTATCCCAATACATGTGACAATAATAAATCAAATCAAATATTAAGTTGATCTTTCTCTACACCCTAGCTGTGACTGTAACACTACATTCTGCACCCTCTCCTTTCCTTCTCTATGAATGGTATGCTTTGTCTGTATAGCGTGCAAGAAACAATACTTTTCACTGTATCCCAGTACATGTGACAATAATAAATCAAATCAAATCAAAAATCTATTAATCCAGAAGCTCAGCTAATGTTCTGGGGGACCCGGGTTCGAATCCCGCCACGGCAGATGGTGGAATTTCAATTCGATAAAAAACATATCTGGGATTAAGAATCTACTGATGACCCATTGTGGGAAAAACCCATCTGGTTCCCTTTCGGGAAGGAAATCTGCCGTCCTTACCCCGGTCAGGCCTACATGTGACTCCAGAGCCACAGCACTGTGGTTGACTCTCAACTGCCCTCTAAGGGACAACTAGAGATGGGCAATAAATGCTGGGCCCAGCCAGCGACACCCATGTCCCAGGAATGAATAAAAAGAAGACAGATTCCTCCCCCCACCCGACCCCCGCATGGTTTTTATCCTTTCCAGCAAGCGTTCGGGGTACAGAAACAGGTGAACCATCTCTGCGAAGGCTTGGTTCACGGCCTACCTCGGCCCGAGGCCTTCACTTAGCCCCTCTCAGCATTCAGAGGGAACACTTGACGTTCTGGTGGGTTGAGGTTTCGGATAATTGTTCTCTGGAACAGCCCGCAAATGTAAGATTGACAGCTTGGTAAATTACCATCGCAGAAAGAAACGTATTTAACTTTGAAGGAAAAAAAACGGGGAAATCTGCAATTAGTTTAAATCTCAAGTGACTTGGGGAATTGATTCCCTGTAATGTAAGCCTGGTTTTGTTTGTGACTGTGTGTGAGTGTGTGTGTGTGTGAGTGTGTGTGTGTGTGTGAGTGTGTGTGTGAGTGTATGTATGTGAGTGTGTGAGTGTTTGTGTGTGAGTGTGTGAATGTGGGTGTGTGAGTGTATGTGTGTGTGAGTGTTTGTGTTAGAGTGTGTGAGTGTGTGTGAGTTTGTGTGTGTGTGTGAGTGTGTGTGTGTGTGTGTGTGAGTGTGTGAGTGTGTGTGTGAGTGTGTGTGTGAGTGTGTGTGTGTGTGTGTGTGAGTGTGTGAGTGTGTGTGTGAATGTGTGTGAGTGTGAGTGTGTGTGTGTGTGTGAGTGTCTGTGTGTGTGTGTGAGCGTGTGTGTGAGTGTGTGAATGTGTGTGTGTGTGAGTGTGTGTGTGAGTGTGTGTGTGAGTGTGTGTGTGAGTGTGTGAATGTGTGTGTGTGTGTGAGTGTGTGTGTGTGTGAGTGTGTGTGTGAGTGAGTGTGTGTGTGTGTGTGAGCGTGTGTGTGAGTGTGAGTGTGTGAATGTGTGAGTGTGTGTGTGAGTGTGTGTGTGAGTGTGTGAGTGTGTGAATGTGTGTGTGTGTGTGAGTGTGTGTGTGTGTGAGTGTGTGTGTGAGTGAGTGTGTGTGTGTGTGTGTGAATGTGTGTGTGAGTGTGTGTGAGTGTGTGAATGTGTGTGTGTGTGTGTGTGTGTGTGTGTGTGTGTGTGTGTGTGTGTGAGTGTGTGTGTGTGTGTGTGTGTGTGTGAGTGTGTGTGTGTGTGTGTGGTGTGTGAGTGTGTGTGTGTGTGTGTGTGTGTGTGAGTGTGTGTGTGTGAGTGTGTGAGTGTGTGTGTGAGTGTGTGTGAGTGTGTGAGTGTGTGAGTGAGTGTGTGTGTGTGTGTGTGTGAGTGTGTGTGTGTGTGTGTGTGTGAGTGTGTGTGAGTGTGTGTGTGAGTGGTGTGTGTGTGTGTGTGTGTGTGTGTGTGTGTGTGTGTGAGTGTGTGAGTGTGTGAGTGAGTGTGTGTGTGTGTGTGAGTGTGTGTGTGTGTGTGTGTGAGTGTGTGTGTGTGGTGTGAGTGTGTGTGAGTGTGAGTTGCAATGACCTCATTTCCAAGTCCGGATCCGGTCTGCTTTCCCAGCCTCAGGGGTTAGATGGAGGTAACCGGACTTGACAGAATGGAACCACTAACTCCGAGCGGTTAGCAACAACCCAGTCGAGTCATTCTCCCAGGTCAGCGTGGAGACTGGGAGCGGAGGGAAAGGGGGCGCTTTCTCTGAGGCTGACAGTCTGGGGAAGAACCCTCACCCTCCACCGTCCCACCTTCAGCCTCACCCACGCCGTTGTGGCACAATGTCGGCAAGAAACCCAATTCACTCCATCCTTAGCCGGGCCTGCACAAGGACACTGTAGATCTGGCTAAATTGTCCCCCCTCTTTGTGGGATAGTCTGGAACTCTGGGGCACAATCCCAGAGTTAGGGGGTCGCCCATTGAAGACAGGGATGTGGAAGAATATTTCCCTCGGAGGTGAGTGAATCTGTGGAATTCTTTACCCCAGAGGCTGGGTCATTGAATCTGTCCAAGGCCGAGATAGACAGATTATTAATCAGTGGGGGAATCGAGGGGAGAAGGCCGGAAAGTGGGAGTTGAGGTTGACCACATCAGATCAGTCACAATCTCATTGAATGGCTGGAGCAGACGCGATGGGCTGAATGGCCTTTATTTTATGCTTGGACAATCTCCTGAGGTTATAAAGTCATGGATAGAGGTTTATAGCATGGAAACAGGCCCAGGTTGTCCATGCCGCCCTTATTCTTTTAACCACTAAGCTAGTCCCAATTGCCCGCGTTTGGCCCATATCCCTCTATACCCATCGTACCCATGCAACTCTAAATGCTTTTTAAAAGAAAAAATTGTACCCGCCTCTACTACTGCCTCTGGCAGCTCGTTCCAGACACTCACCACCCTCTGTGTGAAAAGATTGCCCCTCTGGACCCTTTTGTATCTCTCCCCTCTCACCTTAAACCTATGCCCTCTAGTTTTAGACTCCTCTACCTTAGAGAAAAGATGTTGACTATCTAGCTGATCTATGCCCCTTATTTTATAGACTTCTATAAGATCACCTCTAAGCCACCTACGCTCCAAGGAAAAAAGCTCTCATTATAACTCAAACCATCAAGTCCCGGGAGCATCCTAGTAAATCTTTTCTGCACTCTTTCTAGTTTAATAATATCCTTTCTATAATAGGGTGACCAGAACTGTACACAGTATTCCAAGCGCGGCCTTACCAATGTCTTGTACAACTTCAACAAGACGTCCCAACTCCTGTATTCAATGTTCTGACCGATGAAACCAAGCATGCCGAATGCCTTCTTCACCACTCTGTCCACCTGTGACTCCATTTTCAAGGAGCTATGAACATGTACCCCTAGGTCTCTTTGTTCTATAACTAAAGGGAGGGGCCGAATGGCCTGCTTCTGTGCCTTATGGTCCAATTGGTGGGGAGTGCGGCCATCCTCTAACCTAAAAAAAAGACCCAGTGAGAGCAGGGCTTTGGAGAAAACAGGAGGAGGAAAGGTAAGTTTAAAATTTTCATTCACTTTTTTTTTCCCTGTGTGTTTAAAGGGGCAATTATGAGTGTGAGGCCAGTATGTTGTTCCCAATGTAGGATGTGGGAGGTCCTGGAGGCTCCTAGCCTCCCGGACGACCATATCTGTGCTGGGTGTGTTGAGCTGCGGTTCCTAAGGGACCATGTTAGGGAACTGGAATTGCAGCTCGAGGACCTTCGCCGGGTTAGGGATAGTGAGGAGGTCATTGACAGGAGCTATCGGCAGGTGGTCACACCGGGACCACGGGAGGAGGGTAACTGGGTAACAGTGAGGAAGGAGAAAGCTCGGTTGATGGTGAGCACCCCGGTGGATGTGCCCCTTAATAATAAGTACTCCTGTCTGAGTACGACTGGGGAGGACAGCCCACCTGGGGGAAGCAGCGGTGGCAGTGTCTCTGGAGCTGAGCCTGGCCCAGTAGTGCAAAGGGGTAAGGAAAGGAGGGTAGTGCTAATTGGGGACTCTACGGTGAGGGGGTCAGATAGGCGTTTTTGCGGACACAGACGGGACTCTCGGATGGTGGTTCGCCTCCCTGGTGCAGGGGTCCGGGATGTCTCTGGTCGAGTCCCAGAAATCCTGAAGGGGGAGGGAGAGGAGCCGAAGGTCGTGATGCATATAGGTACTGCTGACATAGGTAGGAAGAGGGAAGGGGTCATGAAAAGAGAATATAGGGAGTTAGGTAGACAGCTGAGAAAGAGGAATGCAAAGGTAGTAATCTCGGGATTGCTGCCTGTGCCGCGGGAGAGTGAGAACAGGAATCGGTGGAGAATGAATGCGTGGCTGAGGGACTGGAGCAAGGGACAAGGATTTGGGTACTTGGATCATTGGGACCTCTTTAGGGGCAGGTGTGACCTGTTTAAAAAAAGACGGGTGGCACTTGAATCCCAGGGGGACCAATATCCTGGCGGGAAGGTTGGCTAAGGCTACTGGAGAGACTTTAAACTAGAAAGGTTGGGGGGAGGGAATCGAAATGAGGGGACTGAGAGCGAGGAGGTTAGCTCGCAAATAGATAAGGAATGTAAACAGGGTAAGAGGGAGGTTAGACGAGTGATGAGAAGGGAAGTGCTCAGGCTGAAGGTCTGAGATGTGTCTATTTTAATGCCAGGAGTGTAGTGAATAAAGTGGATGAGCTTAGAGTGTGGATTGCTGCTTCGAATTGTGATGTGGTGGCCATTACGGAGACTTGGATGTCTCAGGGACAGGACTGGGTGCTTCAGGTGCCGGGTTTTAGATGTTTCAGGAAGGACAGGGAGGGAGGCAAGAGAGGGGGGGGAGTGGCACAGTTGATCAGGGATAGTGTCACGGCTGTAGAGAAGGTGGACGCCGTGGAGGGATTGACTACGGAGTCTCTGTGGGTGGAGGTTAGGAACAGGAAGGGGTCGGTAACGTTGCTGGGTGTTTTCTATAGGCCGCCCAATAGTAACAGAGATGTTGAGGAGCAGATGGGGAAACAGATCCTGGAGAGATGTAGGAATAACAGAGTTGTCGTGATGGGAGATTTTAATTTCCCAAACATAGATTGGAATATCCCTAGGGCTAGGGGTTTGGATGGAGAGGAGTTTGTTAGGTGTGTCCAGGAGAGTTTCCTGACACAGTATGTGGATAAGCCTACTAGAGGAGAGGCTGTACTTGATCTGGTGCTGGCTAATGAACCTGGACAGGTGGAGGATCTCTCGGTGGGTGAGCATCTTGGGGATAGCGATCATAATTCTATCTCCTTCACGATAGCATTGGAAAGAGATAGGATCAGGCAGGCTAGGAAAGTGTTTCTCTGGAGTAAAGGGAAATACAGTGTCATCAGGGAGGAAATTAGACGGGTAAATTGGAAGGAGGCATTCTTGGGGAAAAGTACCGAAGGAAAGTGGAGGATTTTCAAGGAATGTTTGTCTGGAGCTCTGCATGACAACGTTCCGATGAGACAGGGGGGTGTTGGTAGGGTACGGGAACCGTGGTGCACGAAGGTTGTGATGAACCTGGTGAATAAGAAAAGAGAGGCGTACAGAAGGTTCAGAGAGCTAGGAGGTGTTAAGGATTTAGAAGAGTATACGGGGTGTAGGAAGGAGCTTAAGAAGGAAATTAGGAGAGCGAGAAGGGGTCATGAGAAGGCCTTGGCGGGTAAGATTAAGGAGAATCCCAAGGCTTTCTACAAATATGTCAAGAGTAAAAGGATGAGATGTGAAGGCATAGGACCCTTAAAAGGTGAAGGGGGAAAAGTTTGTGCGGAACCGTTAGAAATGGCGGAGCTGCTTAATGAATACTTTACCTCGGTATTCACGGTGGAAAGGGATCTGGGTGGTTGTACTGCTGGTTTGCGGTGGACAGAAAGGATCGAGCATGTGGACATAAAGAAAGAGGATGTGTTGGAACTATTGAATGGCATCAAGGTTGGTAAGTCGCCGGGACCGGATGGGATGTACCCCAGGTTACTGTGGGAGGCGAGGGAGGAGATTGCGGAGCCTTTGGCGATGATCTTTGCATCGTCGATGGAGACGGGAGAGGTTCCGGAGGATTGGAGGATTGCAGATGTGGTCCCTATATTCAAGAAAGGGAACAGGGACAGCCCGGGAAATTACCGACCGGTGAGTCTAACCTCAGTGGTTGGTAAGTTGATGGAGAGGATCCTGAGAGACAGGATTTATGATCATCTAGAGAAGTTTAGTATGATCAAAAGTAGTCAGCACGGCTTTGTCAAGGGCAGGTCGTGCCTTACGAGCCTGGTTGAGTTCTTTGAAAATGTGACCAAACACATTGACGAAGGAAGAGCGGTGGATGTGGTCTATATGGACTTCAGCAAGGCGTTCGATAAGGTCCCCCATGCAAGACTTCTTGAGAAAGTGAGAGGGCATGGGATCCAAGGGGCTGTTGCCTTGTGGATCCAGAACTGGCTTGCCTGCAGAAGGCAGAGAGTGGCTGTGGAGGGGTCTTTCTCTGCATGGAGGTCAGTGACCAGTGGAGTGCCCCAGGGATCTGTTCTGGGACCCTTGCTGTTTGTCATTTTCATAAATGACCTGGATGAGGAAGTGGAGGGATGGGTTGGTAAGTTTGCTGACGACACCAAGGTAGGTGGTGTTGTGGATAGTTTGGAGGGATGTCAGAAGTTGCAGCGAGACATAGATAGAATGCAAGACTGGGCGGAGAAGTGGCAGATGGACTTCAACCCGGATAAGTGTGTGGTGATCCATTTTGGCAGATCCAATGGGATGAAGCAGCAGTATAATATGAAGGGTACCATTCTTAGCAGTGTAGAGGATCAGAAGGACCTTGGGGTCCGGGTCCATAGGACTCTTAAATCGGCCTCGCAGGTGGAGGATGCAGTCAAGAAGGCGTACGGCGTACTGGCCTTCATTAATCGAGGGATTGAGTTTAGGAGTCGGGAGATAATGCTGCAGCTTTATAGGACCCTGGTTAGACCCCACTTGGAGTACTGCGCGCAGTTCTGGTCAGCTCATTACAGGAAAGATGTTGAAGCCATTGAAAGGGTGCAGAGGAGATTTACAAGGATGTTGCCTGGATTGGGGGGCATGCCTTAGAGGATAGGTTGAGGGAGCTTGGTCTCTTCTCCCTGGAGAGACGAAGGATGAGAGGTGACCTGATAGAGGTTTACAAGATGTTGAGAGGTCTGGATAGGGTAGACTCTCAGAGGCTATTTCCAAGGGCTGAAATGGTTGCTACGAGAGGACACAGGTTTAAGGTGCTGGGGGGTAGGTACAGAGGAGATGTCAGGGGTAAGTTTTTCACTCAGAGGGTGGTGGGTGAGTGGAATCGGCTGACGTCGGTGGTGGTGGAGGCAAACTCGTTGGGGTCTTTTAAGAGACTTCTGGATGAGTACATGGGATTTAATGGGATTGAGAGCTATAGATAGGCCTAGAGGTGGGGATGTGATCGGCGCAACTTGTGGGCCGAAGGGCCTGTTTGTGCTGTGGCTTTCTATGTTCTATGTTCTATGTTCTATCGCTGGGGTGGCTGGGGGGGGCGGGGGGGAGCAGCCCAACTGATACCTCCATTTATCGAGCGCCTTTCTCATCCCCGGGTGCTCGGCAGAAGGGAAGACGGACACGTCAGTTCGTACGACTGAAATCTTGGGCAAGGAGGTCAGTTGTAAGAAGTGCCTCAAAATTTGTGAAGCGGGAAAGAAGAGTTCGGGGACATTAGTGAACCAGATGGGTTTTCTTTTCACGATGATCGATGATAATTGTTACGGTTCTCCCATGACTGAAACTGGCTTTATCATTCCAGATTTAATCTCTCTGCAGAGAGATTTGGACAGTCTGAGTGAGTGGGCAAGAATCTGGCAGATGGAGTATAACGTTAACAAATGCGAGGTTATTCACTTTGGAAGAAATAATAGCAAATTGGATTATTATCTAAATGGAAAGAAATTACAACATGCTACTGTGCAGAGGGACCTGGGGGTCCTTGTGCATGAGACGCAAAAACCCAGTCTGCAGGTGCAACAAGTGATCAAGAAGGCAAATGGGATGTTGGCCGATATCGCAAGGGGGATAGAATATAAAAGCAGAGATGTCTTGCTGCATCTGTACAGGGCATTGGTGAGGCCGCAGCTGGAATACTGTGTGCAGTATTGGTCCCCTTATTTGCGGAAGGATATATTGGCCTTGGAGGGAGTGCAGAGAAGGTTCACCAGGTTGATACCAGAGATGAGGGGTGTTGATTATGAGGAGAGACTGAGCAGGTTGGGTTTGTACTCGTTGGAATTTAGAAGGCTGAGGGGGGATCTTATAGAGACCTATAAGATAATGAAGGGGCTGGATAAGGTAGAGATGGAGAGATTCTTTCCACTTAGAAAGGAAGCTAGAACTAGAGGGCACAGCCTCAAAATAAAGGGGGGTCGGTTTAGGACAGAGGAACTTCTTCTCTCAGGGGGTGGTGAATCTCTGGAATTCTCTGCCCACTGAAGTGGTGGAGGCTACCTTGTTGAATATGTTTAAATCATGGATAGATGGATTCCTGATCGGTAAGGGAATTAGGGGTTGTAGGGATCAGGCGGGTAAGTGGAACTGATCCACTTCAGATCAGCCATGATCTTATTGAATGGCGGGGCAGGCTCGAGGGGCCAGATGGCCTACTCCTGCTCCTCTTTCTTATGTTCTTATGTTCTTAATTAATGGAGTTTAAATTCCACCAGTGGTGGGATTCGAACATGTGTCGTTCCCCCCGGAACATGGGGCCTCAGAAACTTCCAACCCATACGAACATATGAATAAGGCAGCAGGAGTAAGGCCACTCGGCCCCTCGAGCCAGCTCCCACATACATGGCCATTCTGATTGTAACCCCACATTCCCTGCTTAACCCCCCGATAACCTTTCACCCCCCTCCGCGTTAATCAAGAACCTCACCTCCTTTCAAGGAAGGAAGTTCCAGAGACTCCGCACCCTCTGAGAGAGAATATTTCTCAACATCTCCGTCTGAAATGGGCCGCCCCCTTATTTTTAGACAGTGACCCCCCACCCCGCCACCCCCCCGCCACTCCCCCTGGTTCTAGATTCTCCCGCAAGGGGAATCGTCCCCTCCACGTCCACCCTGTCCAGACCCCCCTCGGGATCTGAAAGACCTCGATCTAGTTGCCTCTCACTCTTCTGAACTCCAGCGGATACAAACCCAAACTCTCCAACCTTTCCTCATAAGACAACCCGACCATTCCTGGTGACATTCCCCCCCATTTCCCCCACTCTCTCACTGTTAGCCCTGTGAGTGTTCTTCCTGCATGAATCACTGAGGGGCAATTTAGCATGGCCAATCCACCGAACCTACACATCTTTGGACACTAAGGGGCAATTTAGCATGGCCAATCCACCGAACCTACACATCTTTGGACACTAAGGGGCAATTTAGCATGGCCAATCCACCTAACCTGCATATCTTTGGACACTAAGGGGCAATTTAGCATGGCCAATCCACCTAACCTGCACATCTTTGGACACCGAGGGGCAAATTAGCATGGCCAATCCACCTAACCTGCACATCTTTGGACACCAAGGGGCAATTTAGCACGGCCAATCCATCTAACCTGCACATCTTTGGACACTAAGGGGCAATTTAGCATGGCCAATCCACCTAACCTACACATCTTTGGACAGTAAAGGGCAATTTAGCATGACCAATCCACCTAACCTGCATATCTTTGGACAGTAAGGGGCAATTTAGCATGGCCAATCCACCTAACCTGCACATCTTTGGACACTAAGGGGCAATTTAGCACGGCCAATCCACCGAACCTGCACATCTTTGGACACTAAGGGGCAATTTAGCACGGCCAATCCACCTAACCTGCACATCTTTGGACACTAAGGGGCAATTTAGCATGGCCAATCCACCTAACCTGCACATCTTTGGACACTAAGGGGCAATTTAGCATGGCCAATCCACCTAACCTACACATCTTTGGACAGTAAAGGGCAATTTAGCATGACCAATCCACCTAACCTGCATATCTTTGGACACTAAGGGGCAATTTAGCATGGCCAATCCACCCAACCTGCACATCTTTGGACACCAAGGGGCAATTTAGCATGGCCAATCCACCTAACCTACACATCTTTGGACACCAAGGGGCAAATTAGCATGGCCAATCCACCTAACCTGCACATCTTTGGACACCAAGGGGCAATTTAGCATGGCCAATCCACCTAACCTGCACATCTTTGGACAGTAAGGGGCAATTTAGCATGGCCAATCCACCTAACCTGCACATCTTTGGACACTAAGCGGCAATTTAGCATGGCCAATCCACCTAACCGGCACATCTTTGGACACTAAGGGGCAATTTAGCATGGCCAATCCCCCTAACCTGCACATCTTTGGATTGCGGGAGGAAACCGGAGCACCCAGAGGAAACCCACGCAGACACGGGGAGAATGTACAAACTCCACACAGACAGTGACCCAAGCCGGGAATCGAACCCGGGTCCCTGACACTGTGAGGCAGCAGTGCTAACCACTGTGCCACCATACGGCCCTTAGAGTCATGTTCTTAACTCCCACCCTAACAGCACTGTGGGTGTACCGACACCACACACGGGGACTGACTGATGTCCAATCACAATTCTGGAACTCCCTCCCTAACAGTGCCATGGGTGTACCTACATCATGATGTGGAGATGCTCCTACATCACACAGGGACTGACTGATGTCCAATCGCAATCCTGGAACTCCCTCCCTAACAGCACTGTGGGTGTACCTACACCACACACGGGGACTGACTGATGTCCAATCACATTCCTGGAACTCCCTCCCTAACAGCACTGTGGGTGGACCTACACCACACACAGGGACTGACTGATGTCCAATCACATTCCTGGAACTCCCTCCCTAACAGCACTGTGGGTGGACCTACACCACACGGGGACTGACTGATGTCCAATCACAATACAAAACAAAGAGAACAAAGAACAAAGAACAGTACAGCACAGGAACAGGCCCTTCGGCCCTCCAAGCCTGTGCCGCTCCTTGGTCCAACTAGACCAATCCTGGAACTCCCTCCCTCACAGCACTGTGGGTGTACCTACACCGCACATGGGGACTGACTGATGTCCAATCACATTCCTGGAACTCCCTCCCTAACAGCACGGTGGGTGTACCTACACCGCACATGGGGACTGACTGATGTCCAATCACATTCCTGGAACTCCCTCCCTAACAGCACGGTGGGTGTACCTACACCACACGGGACTGCAACGGGTTGAAGATGGCGGCTCACCCACCACGTTCTCAAGGGGGGAAATTGGTGATCAATGCTGGGCCTTCAGCCAGAAGAATTTGGAAATGATAAAAACTGGGGAATTAAAATACCGGTCTATTTTTTTTCCCCTGTCGGGGTGTCAACCACGCCGTGGCTGGAAGGAAGGTTGGAAACAAAACTGAGGCAGGCTGTACGTCAAGAACCGCTGGGAGACCTCTTCAAAGGGTCACCCTGTCAAACAGTCGGGGTCAGAGCCACTCGGCCGCTGAAGCTTTCCGAGGATATTGAACGGAACATTCCAGGCCTGGCAGTGGGAAGCATTTACTGTAGCCAACGAAGGGGCAGGGCCTAGTCTCTCTCTGTTCTCACGGTCGCCAGGCAACAGGGATGATTGAGGTTGCAAGGTCCTCTCTCATAATGGGGGAGGAAGGCAACAGCGAACGGGGGGTGGGGGGGGGCGGGGGTGTGTAAAATTGCCTGTATGTAGTGAGACCTGGCTGGGGACTGATAAACACACATCATCCTCCTCCCTCTCGCCTCTAACCACATCTGTAAGGAAAGGCGATGGCCCAGTGGTATCATTGCTTCAGACTATTCATCCAGAAACTCAGCGAATGTTTCTGGGGGACCCGGGTTCGAATCCCCGCCACGGCAGATGGTGGAATTTGAACTCAATGAAGAAAATATCTGGAATTAAGAATCTACTGATGGCAACGCAGGTGGAGAAGGTAGTCAAGAAGGCATACGGCATGCTTGCCTTCATCGGCCGGGGCATTGAGTTTAAAAATTGGCAAGTCATGTTGCAGCTTTATAGAACCTTAGTTAGGCCGCATTTGGAATATTTCATAGAATCCATTTCATAGAATCCCTACAGTGCAGAAAGAGGCCATTTGGCCCATCGAGTCTGCACCGACCACAATCCCACCCAGGCCCCACCCCCACATCCACCCGCTAATCCCTCTAACCTACGCATCGCAGGACACTAAGGGGCAATTTTAGCACGGCCAATCAACCTAACCCGCACATCTTTGGACTGTGGGAGGAAACCGGAGCACCCGGAGGAAACCCACGCTGACACGAGGAGAATGTGCAAACTCCACACAGACAGTGACCCGAGCCGGGAATCGAACCCAGGTCCCTGGAGCTGTGAAGCAGCAGTGCTAACCACTGTGCTAAAATATAGTGTTTAATTCTGGTCGCCACACTACCAGAAGGATGTGGAGGCTTTGGAGAGGGTACAGAAAAGATTTACCAGGATGTTGCCTGGTATGGAGGGCATTAGCTATGAGGAGAGGTTGGAGAAACTTGGTTTGTTCTCACTGGAGCGACGGAGGTTGAGGGGAGACCTGATAGAAGTCTACAAGATTATGAGAGGCATGGACAGAGTGGATAGTCAGACGCTTTTCCCCCAGGGTGGAAGAGTCAATTACTAGGGGGCACAGGTTTAAGGTGCGAGGGGCAAGGTTTAAAGGAGATGTACGAGGCAGACTTTTTACACAGAGGGTGGTGGGTGCCTGGAACTCGCTGCCGGGGGAGGTAGTGGAAGCGGATACGGTAGTGACTTTTAAGGGGCGTCTTGACAAATACATGATAAGGATGGGAATAGAGAGATATGGTCCCCGGAAGTATTCATAGAAATCATAGAAACCCTACAGTACAGAAGGGTAGGGGGTTTTAGTTAAATTGGACAGCATGGTCGGTGCAGGGGGCCGAAGGGCCTGTCCCTGTGCTGTAATTTTCTTTGTTCTTTGTGCTTTGACCCATTGTCGATTATAGGAAAAACCCATCTGGTTCACTAGGACATGGCTGGGCCCAGCATTTATTGCCCATCCCTAGTTGCCCCTTGGAGGGCAGTTGAGAGTCAACCACATTGCTGTGGCTCTGGAGTCACATGTCGGCCAGACAGGGGTAAGGACGGCAGATTTCCTTCCCTAAAGGGAACCAGATGGGTTTTTCCCACAATGGGTCATCGGTAGATTCTTAATCCCAGATTTTTTCTTTGACTGAATTCAAATTCCACCATCTGTGGTGGAAGATAGGGTGGGATGGCTGTCAGTGCAGCCTCGATGGGCCCAATGGCCTCCTTCTGCACTGTGGGGGTTCTGCCTCCCCTGACACTACATTGTTCTTGCCTCTTCTGTTCCATCCCGAGCTGCGATGCAGTTAATTTACTGGCCCGTGGTGAAATGGTCGGAATCAGCAAATCCCCTCCTGTTTAGAGAATTCTTTGAAGCCTAATATGGGAGACGGAGTGAGGGCGAATTCCATTAAGAATGTGACAGGGGCTTTTTTTGAAGTGAATCTCTCATCCTTTCGGGTTTTTTACGGAGCAAGTGAGCTCTTTGACTGGACTGATTTAATTCCCAAAAAGCAATGTGTCAATGCACCACCCCCCTCCACACACACACACACACACTCACACACACACACTCACACTCACACTCACACACTTACACACTCACACACTCACACTCACACACTCACACACACATACACTCACTCACACGCACTCACACGCACTCACACGCACTCACACACACACACACACACACACACACACACACTTACACACACACTCACACACACATACACACTCACACACTTACACACACACACACACACACACACACTCACACACACCTTAACCACTTCATATTAATGTATTCAAGTACATGGGGTGGCACGGTGGGTTAGCACTGCTGCCTCACAGCTTCAGGGATCCGGGTTCAATTCCGGCCTCGGGTCACTGTCTGTGTGGAGTTTGCACGTTCTCCCCCGTGTCAGCGCGGGTTTCCTCCGGGTGCTCTGGTTTCCTCCCACAGTCCAAAGATGTGTAAGTTAGGTGGATTGGCCATGCTAAATTGCCCCTTAGTGTCCAAAGATGTGCAGGTTAGGTGGATTGGCCATGCTAAATTGCCCCTTAGTGTCCAAAGATGTGCAGGTTAGGTGGATTGGCCATGCTAAATTGCCCCTTAGTGTCCAAAGATGTGTGGGTTAGGTGAATTGGCCATGCTAAATTGTCCCTTAGTGTCCAAAGATGTGCAGGTTAGGTGGATTGGCCATGCTAAATTGCCACACTCCCATTATCCTGAGACATAATTCATGGGATGTGGGAGTGTCTGTTTTGATTTGATTTATTATTGTCACATGTATTGGGATACAGTGAAAAGTATTGTTTCTTGCGCGCTATACGGACAAAGCATACCGTTCATAGAGTACATCGGGGAGAAGGAAAGGAGAGGGTGCAGAATGTAGTGTTACAGTCATAGCTAGGGTGTAGAGAAAGATCAGCTTAATATAAGGTAGGTCCATTCAAAAGTCTGACAGCAGCAGGGAAGAAGCTGTTCTTGAGTCGGTCGGTACGTGACCTCAGATTTTTGTATCTTTTTCCCGACGGAAGAAGGTGGAAGAGAGAATGTCCGGGGTGCGTGGGGGTCCTTGATTATGCTGGCTGCTTTTTCCCGAGGCAGCGGGAAGTGTAGACAGAGTCAATGGATGGGAGGCTGGTTTGTGTGATGGATTGGGCTACATTCACAACCCCTTTGTAGTTCCTTGCGGTCTTGGGCAGAGCAGGAGCCCATACCAAGCTGTGATACATCCGGAAAGGATGCTTTCTATGGTGCATCTGTAAAAGTTGGTGAGAGTCGTAGCGGACATGCCAAATTTGCTGAATTTCCTTCTGATAAAGTAAGGCCCCGCATTTGTTGCCCAGCCCTACTTACCCCCTTGAACTGAGAGTCTCGCTCGGTCTATTTCAGAGGGGGGCAGTTAAGAGTCCATCATGTTGCTGTGTGTGAGTGTGTGTGTGTGTGTGTGTGTGTTTGTGTGTGTGAGTGTGAGTGTGCGTGTGTGAGTGTGTGTGTGTGTTTGTGTGTGTGTGAGTGTGTGTTTGTGAGTGTGAGTGTGTGTTTGTGTGTGTGAGTGTGTGTGTGTGTGTTTGTGTGTGTGTGTGAGTGTGTGTGAGTGTGTGTGTGTGTTTGTGTGTGTGTGTGAGTGTGTGTGTTTGTGTGTGTGTGTGTGAGTGTGTGTGTGTGTGCGAGTGTGAGTGTGCGTGTGTGTGTGTGTGTGAGTGTGTGTGGGGTAGCGGTCTCTGGAGTCACTTGTAGGCCAGACTGTGCATATATGAAACTTATATTTTTATTCATTCGTGGGACATGGGCGTCGCTGGCTGGGCCCAGCATTTATTGCCCATCCCTAGTTGCCCCTTGGAGGGCAGTTGAGAGTCAACCACATTGGCTGTGGCTCTGGAGTCACATGTCGGCCAGACCGGGGTTAGGACGGCAGATTTCCTTCCCCGAAAGGGAACCAGATGGTTTTTTTTCCCGACAATCGACAATGGGTCATCATTTTAATCCTGGAAAAACGTTTTGCTTTGAATTTCACCAGCTGCCGCGTTGGGTTTCGAACCCCAGTCCGTCCCAGAGCCTCATTTCCCCCGGGACGCCTCTGGAGGACTGGTCCCATTCCTCAGGCTGAGCCGTGTCCCCGAAGGAAGCAGTGAGTTCGGAATTATTTGCCAAAGATTTTCGGATGGGGGGGGGTGTTGGGGAACGAACATTGGCTTAGACATTCTAAGAATGTGGCTGCGTTTCGCGAATAAATCGAGCGTGTGATTTGTTGAAGCGAGTTGATGGACAGGGAGGGGGGGGAGTGGGGCGGGGTGTGGGGCAGTGTGCGTGTTGGAGGGGGTGGGTGGGGGGCGCAATGTGCAGAGCGAGGCCCGACTTGTAAGACTTGATTCGATCGGACAGCGTGTGCGCCTCCTCGAGACTGGCACCAATGTGCCAACCTACATTACGCCGTCAAGTCTTGGGATGCTTCAATGAGACCACCAGCTGAACCAAGTTGACACATCAGCCGGGAAGTGGGGAGGGAGGATGGAGGGGAACGGGGCCTAATCAAAAAGCAGCGTTCCAATTCTGTGCCCAGAATAACTCAGGGTTGGCTTTGCCAGGCAGTGCATTGCTCGCATGAGCTGTCACCAACCTTCGTCTCCTCTCGCTGTCGAGACTTTTCAACGCAAAATAAAGATCTCGTCTCCTGCTTTCTCGAGCGTGCAGTTGGGTAGAGAGAGAGAGATAGAGAGGGAGGAGGGAGGGAGGGAGGGAGGAGGGAGGGAGAGCGCAAGTTGGCCAGAATCCGCCCCCCCGCCGTTCGTTCCCCCCGCCCCCCTCACCGGCGAGTACGGAGAATTCGGAGCCCAGTCACATCCCCGTTCGCTGCAGCGGGACTGGAAAATTCCAGTGGCGGGTGACGTCGCATATTTCCGGATCCATGTTTATTTAGGGGGTGACACAGCGGGTTGGCACCGCTGCCTCACAGCGCCAGGGACCCGGGTTCGATTCCCGGCCTCGGGTCACTGTCTGTGCGGAGTCTGCACGTTCTCCCCGTGTCTGCGTGGGTTTCCTCCGGGTGCTCCGGTTTCCTCCCACAGTCTGAAAGACGTGCTGGTTAGGGTGCTAAATTCTCCCTCAGTGTTACCCGAACAGGCGCCGGAGTGTGGCAACTGGGGGATTTTCACAGTAACTTCATTGCATTGTTAATGTAAGCTTAACTTGTGACTAATTTATAAACTTTTAACTTTATTTATTCATTAGTTGTTTCACAAGTTAGGCTTACATTCTCATCGCAATGAAGTTATTGTGAAAATCCCCCAGTCGCCACACTCCTGTTCGGGTAACACAGAGGGAGAATTTAACACCCTAACCAGCACGTCTTTCGGACTGTGGGAGGAAACCGGAGCACCCGGAGGAAACCCACGCAGACACGGGGAGAACGTGCAGACTCAGCACAGACAGTGACCCAAGCAGGGAATCGAACTCGGGGTCCCTGGCGCTGTGAGGCAGCAGTGCTAACCAGTTCTCTCCCCCGCGTCTGCGTGGGTTTCCTCCGGGTGCTCCTGTTTCCTCCCATAATCCGAAAGACGTGCGGGTTAGGGTGGATTGGCTGTGTTAAATTCTCCCTCAGTATCACCCGAACAGGCGCCGGAGTGTGGCGACAAGGGGATTTTCACAGTAACTTCATTGCAGTGTCAATGTAAGCCTATTTATGACTCGAATGAATTAAGCTTAAACTGTTTCACAATCAAATAAGGGTCTGGATTCCCAAACCTCACCACCAGTGGAGGCGGCGGGTGGTGGGGGTGAGGGGGGGTGGGGGAGGTGGCGGGGGAGGGGTGAATTCTCCAGGTTTGACGGGGCAAGCAAAGCCTTCGTCACTGCGAGCAAGGCAGGTGGCATCAGAGGATTCCATGCCAGCACCTTCCCTTAGAAAAATGCACAGTAAGAAGTCTCACAACACCAGGTTAAAGTCCAGCAGGTTTATTTGGAATCACGAGCTTTCGGAGCGCTGCTCCTTCATCAGGTGAGTGGAGAGTTGGGTTCACAAACAGGGCATATACAGACAGAGACACAATTGCAAGATAATGGTTGGAATGCGAGTCTTTACAGGTAATCAAGTCTTCACAGATACAGACAATGTGAGTGGAGAGAGGGTTAAGCACAGGTTAAAGAGATGTGTATTGTCTCCAGACAGGACAGTTATTGAGATTTTGCAAGCCCAGGCAAGTCGTGGGGGTTACAGATAGTGTGACATGAACCCAAGATCCCGGTTGAGGCCGTCCTCATGTATGCGGAACTTGGCTATCAGTCTCTGCTCAGCGACTCTGCGTTCTCGTGTGTCGTGAGGGCCGCCTTGGAGAACGCTTACCCGGATATCATAGAATCATAGAATCCCCACAGTGCAGAAGGAGGCCATTCAACACATCGGGCCTGCACAGATCACAATCCCACCCAGCCCCTATCCTCGTAACCCAACATATTTATACTGCTAATCCACCTGACACTAAGGGGCAATTTGGCATGGCCAATCCACCTAACCCACACACCTTTGGACACTAAGGGGCAATTTAGCATGGCCAATCCACCTAACCTGCACATCTTTGGACACTAAGGGACAATTTAGCATGGCAAATCCACCCTAACCTGCACATCTTTGGACACTAAGGGACAATTTATCATGGCCAATCCACCTAACCTGCACATCTTTGGACACTAAGGGACAATTTAGCATGGCCAATCCACCTAACCTGCACATCTTTGGACACTAAGGGGCAATTTAGCATGGCCAATCCCCCTAACCTGCACATCTTTGGACACTAAGGGACAATTTAGCATGGCTAATCCACCTAACCTGCACATCTTTGGACAGTAAGTGGCAATTTAGCATGGCCAATCCCCCTAACCTGCACATCTTTGGACAGTATGTGGCAATTTAGCATTGCCAATCCCCCTAACCTGCACATCTTTGGACACTAAGGGGCAATTTAGCATGGCCAATCCCCCTAACCTGCACATCTTTGGACACTAAGGGGCAATTTAGCATGGCCAATCCCCCTAACCTGCACACCTTTGGACACTAAGGGGCAATTTAGCATGGCCAATCCACCTAACCTGCACATCTTTGGACACCAAGGGGCAATTTAGCATGGCCAATGCACCTAACCTGCACATCTTTGGGCACTAAGAGGCAATTTAGCATGGCCAATCCACCTAACCCACACACCTTTGGACACTAAGAGACAATTTAGCATGGCCAATCCACCTAACCCACACACCTTTGGACACTAAGGGGCAATTTAGCATGGTCAATCCACCTAACCCACACACCTTTAGACACTAAGGGACAATTTAGCATGGCCAATCCACCTAACCCACACACCTTTGGACACTAAGGGGCAATTTAGCATGGCCAATCCCCCTAACCTGCACATCTTTGGGCACTAAGAGGCAATTTAGCATGGCCAATCCACCTAACCAGCACATCTTTGGACACTAAGGGGCAATTTAGCATGGCCAATCCCCCTAACCTGCACACCTTTGGACACTAAGGGGCAATTTAGCATGGCCAATCCATCTAACCCGCACATCTTTGGACACTAAGGGGCAATTTAGCATGGCCAATCCCCCTAACCTGCACATCTTTGGACACTAAGGGGCAATTTAGCATGGCCAATGCCCCTAACCTGCACATCTTTCAGGCTGTGGGAGGAAACCCACGCAGACACGGGGAGAACGTGCAGACTCCACACAGACAGTGACCCAAGCCGGGAATCGAACCCGGGTCCCCTGGCGCCCGTGAGGCAGCAGTGCTAACCCACTGCGCCCACCGTGCCCGCCCCCACGGTGGACGAATGCCCTTGACTGCTGAAGTGTTGCCCGACTGGAAGGGAACGCTGCTGCCTGGGCGATTGTGAACTGACCTCCGCTCGCCTGAGGAAGGAGCGGCGCTCCGAAAGCTCCGTGATTCCGAATAAACCTGTTGGGACTTTAAGCTGGTGCTGTGAGGCTTCTGACCGTGTCTGCCGCGATCCCACGCCGGCACCTCCACATCTTATAAAAGGGGTGAGAGGAACAACTTGCGTTGCTGCGTGTTCTTTGCTGTGTGAAGTGGGACAGTAATCAGGGATGCCAGGCACTGACAAGCAATTCGGGAAGTGTTACGAGAAATTATATTCATGGAACTTAAGGGAACAGAAATATATATAATGGGGACTGACTGTGAAAATCAGCACACAGAGCGTCGGAAGACAGAATGATTGCACACTCCATCTGGTTGTCCATCAAATGATTAGTCCCCTCCTGAGTAGAGCAGGGAACACAATGTTTTGCCTCTCCCCAGGACGTGTTGGTCTCCATCCGGCAAACGATTAAATAAGTTACCTCCCCCCATCTACTGGCGCTTGTGAAGCCTGAAGCCCCGGGTGTGCGCACGAATGCGAGATCGATTAACTTGCGGCGAGGAAATTTAACAAGCACATTAGGGAGACAGGGAACATCGATCGGCACTTACACCCCGGCCAGCCTGAAAAGAAAATACCAATCGAACGTCGGTGGGGTCAGATTTGGGGGGAGCAGAGGCGAGGTTTTTTGTCTTGCCGAAGACTTATTAGAACTGGTTGCACAACTGGGCTGGCACGGCGGCGCTGTGGGTTAGCGGCGCTGTGGGTTAGCGGCGCTGTGGGTGAGCGGCGCTGTGGGTGAGCGGCGCTGTGGGTTAGCGGCGCTGTGGGTGAGCGGCGCTGTGGGTGAGCGGCGCTGTGGGTTAGCGGCGCTGTGGGTGAGCGGCGCTGTGGGTGAGCGGCGCTGTGGGTTAGCGGCGCTGTGGGTTAGCGGCGCTGTGGGTTAGCGGCGCTGTGGGTGAGCACCGCTGTGGGTGAGCACCGCTGCCTCACACGGGGCAGGGGCCCGGGTTCGATTCAGCCCTCGGGTTACTTGTCCGGGCGGAGTTTGCGCATTCTCCGCCATCGTGTCTGCGTGGGTTTTCCCCCCACGCTCCAAAGATGTGCAGGTTAGGTGGATTGGCCATGCTAAATTGCCCCTTAGTGTCCAAAGATGTGCAGGTTAGGTGGATTGGCCGTGCTAAATTGCCCCTTAGTGTCCAAATATATGTGGGTTAGATGGATTGGACAAACTAAATTGCTCCTTGGTGTCCATAGATGTGCGGGTTAGATGGATTAGCCATGCTAAATTGCCTCTTCAGGTCCAAAGATGTATAGGTTGTATAGGTTACGTGGATTGGCCGTGTTAAATTGCCCCTCAGTGTCCAGATATGTGTAGGTTAGATGGATTGGACAAGTTAACTTGCCTCCATAGTGTCCAAAGATGTGCAGGTTAGGTGGATTGGCCGTGCTAAATTGCCCCTTAGTGTCCAAAGATGTGCAGGTTAGATGGATTGGCCATGCTAAATTGCCCCTTAGTGTCCAAAGTAGTGGATTGACCATGGTAAATTTCCCCTCACTGTCCAAAGATGTGCAAGTTAGGAGAGGACTAGCAGGCCAAAAACCTGGGGTTATGAGGATCGGGCTTGGATGGGATTGTTGTGGCATTGCAGCAGACCCGGTGGGCTGAATGGCCTCCTTCTGAGCTGCAGGAATTCTATGATTGTTTGAACTGAAAGGGGCGGGGGGTGGGGGTGGGGGGGGGGGGGGGGTGGTAAGGGAATGCTCGTGAGAGACAGAGACTTTGATGCAGGAGCTGAATTGTGAGCAGTGTTTCCCTGTTAAAAGGACGAGGTTCTCTGAGCAGTGTGGGCGTTGCTGTGCAGGAATAAATGCACCCTTGGGACCTTATTCTTTTATTCTCCGAAACCCATTTTCCACATTAACGAGACAGGATCCTGGATTCATACCACCGTCACGGTGGCCGGGGAGTGAATTTACAAATGACTCAGTTCACCTGATAGCATTCAGGCAGAGATTTGCTCACGGAGTCGAGAGAGATGTTTCCCCGAACCCCACCCCCGCGCCCCTCGTCCCCCAGTCGTTGGAAGGCCCAATGGCCAGAGCTCCCCCTCCACCCCCTCCACCAACCGGGGCAACAGCAGTTAGCACTGCTGCTGCCTCACAGCGCGAAGGATCCGGGTTCGATTCCCGGCTCGGGTCACTGCCTGTGCGGAGTCCGGACATTCTCCCCGTGTCTGCGTGGGTTTCCTCCGAGTTCCCCCACTTCCTCCCACAGTCCGAAAGATGTGCAGGTTGGATTAGAATCCTGACAGTGCAGGAGGAGGAGGCCATTCGGCCCATCGAGCCTGCACCGACAACAATCCCATCCAGGCCTTATCCCCATAACCCCAAGTATTTGACCCACCAGTTCCCCCTGACACTAAGGGGCAAGTTAGCATGGCCAATCCACCTAACCTTCAAATCTTTGGACACTAAGAGGCAATTTAGCATGGCCAATCCACCTAACCTACACATATTTGGACACTGAGGGGCAATTTAGCATGGCCAATCTACCTAACCTGCACGTCTTTGGACACTAAGGGGCAATTTAGCATGGCCAATCGATCTAACCTACACATCTTTGGACACTAATGGGCAATTTAGCATGGCCAATCCACCTAACCTACACATCTTTGGACACTGAGGGGCTGTTTAGCATGGTCAATCCACCTAACCTACACATCTTTGGACACTGACGGACAATTTAGCATGGTCAATCCACCTAACCTACACATCTTTGGACACTAAGGGGCAGTGGGAAGTGTAGACGGAGTCAATGGATGGGAGGCTGGTTTGCGTGATGGGACTGGGCTATGTTCACAACCCTTTGTAGTTTCTTGCGGTCTTGGGCAGAGCAGGAGCCCCATACCAAGCTGTGAGACATCCGGAAAGAATGCTTTCTATGGTGCATCTGTAAAGGTTGGTGAGAGTCGTAGCGGACATGCTGAATTTCCTCAGTCTTCTGAGAAAGTAGAGGTGTTGATGGGGCTTTCTTAACTATAGTGTCGGCGTGGGGGGGACCAGGACAGGTTGTTGGTGATCTGGACACCGAGAGACTTAAAGCTCTCGACCATTTCCACTTCATGGGCCGTATGGTGGCACAGTGGGTTAGCACTGTTGCCTCACAGCGCCAGGGACCCGGGTTCGATTCCCAGCTTGGGTCACTGTCTGTGTGGAGACTGCACGTTCTCCCCGTGTCCAAAGACGTGCTAGTTGGATGGATTGGCTGTGCTAAATTCCCCCTCAGTGTGCCCGAACAGGCGCCGGAGTGTGGCGACTAGGGGATTTTCACAGTAACTTCATTGCAGTGTTAATGTAAGCCTTACTTGTGACACTAATAAATAAATTTCAAGACTTAAAGCGTCTGCGTGGGTTTCCTCCGGGTGCTCTGCTTTCCTCCCACAGTCCAAAGATGTGCGGGTTAGGTGAATTAGCCATACTAAATTGCCCCTTAGCGTCCAAAGATCATAGAAATCATAGAAAACATAGAAATCCTACAGTACAGAAAGAGGCCATTCGGCCCATCGAGTCTGCACCGACCACAATCCCACCCAGGCCCTACCCCCATATCTACCCACTAATCCCTCCAACCTATGCATCTCAGGACACTGAGGGCAATTTTTAGCATGGCCAATCAACCTAACACGCACATCTTTGGACTGTGGGAGGAAACCGGAGCACCCGGAGGAAACCCACGCAGACACGAGGAGAATGTGCAAACTCCACACAGACAGTGACCCAAGCCCATCTTTGGATGTGTTAGGTGGATTGGCCATGCTAAATTGCCCCTTAGCGTCCAAAGATGTGCGGGTTAGGTGGATTGCCCATGTTAAATTGCCCCTTAGCGTCCAGAGATGTGCAGGTTGGGTGGATTGGCCATGCGAAATTGCCCCTTAGCGTCCAAAGATGTGCAGGTTAGGTGGATTGGCCATGCTAAATTGCCCCTTCGTATCCAAAGATGTGCAGGTTAGGTGAATTAGCCATACTAAATTGCCCCTTAGCGTCCAAAGATGTGCAGGTTAGGTGGATTGGCCATGCTAAATTGCCCCTTCGTATCCAAAGATGTGTGGGTTAGGTGGATTGGCCATGCTAAATTGCCTCTTAGAGTCCAAAGATGTGCAGGTTAGGGGGATTGGCCATGCTAAATTGCCTCTTAGAGTCCAAAGATGTGCAGGTTAGGGGGATTGGCCATGCTCAATTGCCCCTTAGTGTCCAAAGATGTGCAGGTTAGGTGAATTAGCCATACTAAATTGCCTCTTAGAGTCCAAAGATGTGCAGGTTAGGGGGATTGGCCATGCTAAATTGCCCCTTAGTGTCCAAAGATGTGCAGGTTAGGTGAATTAGCCATACTAAATTGCCTCTTAGAGTCCAAAGATGTGCAGGTTAGGTGAATTAGCCATACTAAATTGCCTCTTAGAGTCCAAAGATGTGCAGGTTAGGGGGATTGGCCATGCTAAATTGCCCCTTAGTGTCCAAAGATGTGCAGGTTAGGTGAATTAGCCATGCTAAATTGCCCCTTAGCGTCCAAAGATGTGTAGGTTAGGTGGATTGGCCATGCTAAATTGCCCCTTAGTGTCCAAAGATGTGTAGGTTAGCTGGATTGGCCATGCTAAATTGCCCCTTGATGTCCCGGGGACGCGCAGGTTAGGGGGATTAGCGAGGTGAATCGGCTGGGTTATGGGGATGGGGTCCGGATGGGATTGTGGTCGGTGCAGACCTCGATGGGCCGGATGGCCTCCACCTGCACTTGTGGGGATTCCATGATTCTATTCCATCCTGTGATTCATCCCCGTTGATGTGGACAGAGGCGGGTCCTCCACGACGCTCGCTGAAGGAGGGCTTTTCGCCGAGAAAACCACTCTCTCTCTCCCAGCCCCCTCCCACACGTTCTCTCCCCCACACATCCCAACAACACCGTCCAATTTTGGGCCTCAGAAACTGGCACTCCTGTCTGTGAGAATCACTTAAGCTCTTGTCTGCGAGAGCTGCCTATTTCCCAAGATAAAGAGCTGAAGGAGAACTCTGCTGTGTCGCGTAAACCAGAATAATTATTTGGTACGAAAACGGGGCTCATGCCAAAGCAAGTGAGAAAAAGATACTATTGCATTAGTCATTATGTTCCCACTAATGGGAATTAAAGAGAGAGGCTCAGATATACTCCGAAGATGAAAGGACCCTGTCATAGTGCCTACAGCTAACGAAGAGACAACCTCACACACATATGACGGGCTGATGTACAGCACTCTAATTAACCCGTGTCGAATTTAACATTGGTATGTGTGTCTGTGTAGGGTTTGGGGTGTTTGCATAATAACTCCCTTTTTAATTTATTCATTCACTTACTCATTAGCGGCACAAGTAAGGCATACATTAACACTGCAATGAGGTTACTGTGAAAATCCCCAAGTGGCCACACTCCGGCGCCTGTTCGGGTAACACTGAGGGCGAAGTTAGCTCGGCCAATGCACGTCTTTGGACACTAAGGGGCAATTTAGCATGGCCAATCCACCTAACCTGCACATCTTTGGACACTGAGGGGCAATTTAGCATGGCCCATCCACCTAACCTGCACATCTTTGGACACCAAGGGGCAATTTAGCATGGCCCATCCACCTAACCTGCACATCTTTGGACACCAAGGGGCAATTTAGCATGGCCAATCCACCTAAGCCGCATATCTTTGGACACTAAAGGTGCAATTTAGCATGGCCAATCCACCTAACCTGCACATCTTTGGAAACTAAGGGGCAATTTAGCATGGCCAATCCACCTAACCTACACATCTTTGGACACCAAGGGGCAATTTAGCATGGCCAATCCACCTAACCTACACATCTTTGGACACTAAGGGCAATTTAGCACGGCCAATCCACCTAACCTACACATCTTTGGACACCAAGGGGCAATTTAGCATGGCCAATCCACCTAACCTGCACATCTTTGGATACTAAGGGGCAATTTAGCATGACCAATCCACCTAACCCACACATCATTGGACACTAAGAGGCAATTTAGGAAGGCCAATCCCCCTAACACGCACATCTTTGGACACTAAGGGGCAATTTAGCATGGCCAATCCACCTAACCTGCACATCTTTGGACACTAAGGGGCAATTTAGCATGGCCAATCCACCTAACATGCACATCTTTGGACACTAAGGGGCAATTTAGCATGGCCAATCCACCCTAACCTGCACATCTTTGGACACGAAGGGGCAATTTATCATGGCCAATCCACCTAACCCGCACATCTTCCGACACTGAGGGGCAATTTAGCATGGCCAATCCCCCTAACACGCAAATCTTTGGACACTAAGGGGCAATTTAGCATGGCCAATCCCCCTAACCTGCACATCTTTGGACAGTAAGGGGCAATTTTGCATGGCCAATCCCCCTAACACGCAAATCTTTGGACACTAAAGGGCAATTTAGCATGGCCAATCCACCGAATCCGCGCATCTTGGACACTAAGGTTTCTATGTTTCTATGGGTGCAATTTAGGATGGCCAATCCACCTAACCTGCACATCTTTCGGACTGTGGGAGAAACCAGAGCACCCGGAGGAAACCCACGCAGACACGGGGAGAACGTGCAAACTCCACACAGACAGTGACCCAGGCCGGGAATCGAACCCGAGTCCCTGACGCTGTGAGACAGCAGTGCTAACCCACTGTGCCGCCGTGTTGTATACACTTAGCTGTATATGACGAAATAGAAATGATATTTGCAGTTTCCTGGCATGGGGACTTGTCAGATACCCGCAACCTGCTACCTGCAGTGAGTTCAGGTTGAGTGCGAGATGTTAAGACGCAAACAAACTCGAAACTAATTCATCTTCAACCCCCAATGTCACTCAGAAAGGCAGTCATGATGTGGTGTTGTTAAACTTCTTACTCAGAAAGGCCACAGGAGAGAGAGTGTAGAGAAAGAGGGAGACTGAGACTGCGCCAGTGGGGGTGAGCCGCTCCAAGTCTCAGAGAGAGAACAGTGTAGAGGGAGTTTGACTCTGTATCTAACCCCGTGCTGTACCCGTCTGGGAGTGTTTGATGGGGGACAGTGTCGAGGGAGCTTTACTCTGTATCTAAACCCGTGCTGTACCTGTCCTGGGAGTGTTTGATGGGGGACAGTGTAGAGGGAGCTTTACTCTGTATCTAACCCCGTGCTGTACCTGTCCTGGAAGTGTTTGATGGGGACAGTGTAGAGGGAGCTTTACTCTGTATCTAACCCCGTGCTGTACCTGTCCTGGGAGTGTTTGATGGGGGACAGTGTAGAGGGAGCTTTACTCTGTATCTAACCCCGTGCTGTACCTGCCCTGGGACTGTTTGATGGGGACAGTGTAGAGGGGGCTTTACTCTGTATCTAACCCCGTGCTGTACCTGTCCTGGGAGTGTTTGATGGGGGACAGTGTAGAGGGAGCTTTACTCTGTATCTAACCCCGTGCTGTACCTGTCCTGGAAGTGTTTGATGGGGACAGTGTAGAGGGAGCTTTACTCTGTATCTAACCCCATGCTGTACCTGTCCTGGGAGTGTTTGAAGGGGGACAGTATAGAGGGAGCTTTACTCTGTATCTAACCCCGTGCTGTATCTGTCCTGGGAGTATTTGAAAGGGGGACAGTGTCGAGGGAGCTTTACTCTGTATCTAACCCCGTGCTGTACCTGTCCTGGGAGTGTTTGATGGGGGACAGTGTAGAGGGAGCTTTACTCTGTATCTAACCCTGTGCTGTACCTGTCCAGGGAATGTTTGATGGGGGACAGTGTAGAGGGAGCTTTACTCTGTATCTAACCCCGTGCTGTCCCTGTCCTGGGAATGTTTGATGGGGGACAGTGTAGGGGAAGCTTCACTCTGTATCTAACCCCGTGCTGTACCTGTCCTGGGAGTGTTTGATGGGGGACAGTGTAGAGGGAGCTTTACTCTGTATCTAACCCCGTGCTGTACCTGTCCTGGGAGTGTTTGATGGGGGACAGTGTAGGGGAGGCTTTATTCTGTATCTAACCCCGTGCTGTACCTGTCCTGGAGTCCGAGGTATGGGAACAGAACTCCACAAATGCTAATATTTTACCTTGGTGGGCTTAAAATTGACAAACTATAAGTTGAAGAAACAAGAAGAGGGACTTAATGACATTGCCAAAGAATCCTGGAATGGATTATGACTTAATGCGTGTTAATGCACCCTTCATAATATATTATAATTGGACAATGTTTAATCGACGCAGTCTAATGAGAATATAAATAATACATTGTATAGTTTTCTGCTTCCCTGGAAATGAGTGTGATGATTCAATATTAAATATTCGAGAGGTCAAGTGGTCCCACACTTCTGTAATAGGTGTAGACATCTTCTAGTTCACAAAGTAGGACAGGGGGGACCCCACACAGATACATAGATACTAGAAGCAGGAGGAGGCCATTCGGCCCTTCAATCCTATTCATTACGATCATGGCCGATCATCCAATTCCATACAAAGTAAAGTCAGGTCAAGTTTCTGAATTAGTCACATGTTAGGCTGACATTAACACCGCAATGAAGTTACTGTGAGAATTCCCCCCCCTCTCAAGTCGCCACACACTCCGGCGCCTGTTCGGGTAACGCCGAGGGAGAATTATGGCCTGGCTTGAGCGAGATTGGAAATGCCCCCGCGAGGACATTGGACATTTCCGTTTTCCCCCCCTCACCCACTCCGATTCCGTGGCAGATGGGACGGTGAAAGTCTGGTGAGGGAGTAAGTGTAAACTCCACGAGGACAGTCACCCGAGGCCAGAATTGGACCCGGATCCCTGGCGCTGTGAGGCAGCAGTGTGAACCACCGTGCTGCCCAGTAATCAGTAGATTCTTAATCCCAGATATTATTTTATTGAATTCAAATTCCACCATCTGCCGTGGCGGGGATTCGAACCCGGGTCCCCCCAGAACATTAGCTGAGTTTCTGGATTAATAGTCTGGCGGTAATACCACTGGGCCATCACCAAATGCTCTTGGGGGCTAAAGGGATCAAGAGAGGAGGTGGGGAAGCGGTGGGGGGGATGGTGGTGGGGGAGATCAGGGTGGCACAGTGGGTTAGCACTGCTGCCTCACAGCGCCAGGGACCCGGGTTCGATTCCCGGCTTGGGTCACTGTCTGTGCGGAGTCTGCACGTTCTCCCCGTGTCTGCGTGGGTTTCCTCCGGGTGCTCCGGTTTCCTCCCTCAGTCTGAAAGATGTGCAGGTTAGGTGGATTGGCCATGCTAAATTGTCTCTTAGTGTCCAAAGATGTGCAGGTTAGGTGGATTGGCCATGCTAAATTGCCCCTTAGTGTCCAAAGATGTGCAGGTTAGGGGGATTGGCCATGCTAAATTGCCCCTTAGTGTCCAAAGATGTGTAGGTTAGGTGGATTGGCCATGCTAAATTGTCTCTTAGTGTCCAAAGATGTGCAGGTTAGGTGGATTGGCCATGCTAAATTGTCTCTTAGTGTCCAAAGATGTGCAGGTTAGGTGGATTGGCCATGCTAAATTGTCTCTTAGTGTCCAAAGATGTGCAGGTTAGGGGGATTGGCCATGCTAAATTGCCCCTTAGTGTCCAAAGATGTGTAGGTTAGGTGGATTGGCCATGCTAAATTGTCTCTTAGTGTCCAAAGATGTGCAGGTTAGGTGGATTGGCCATGCTAAATTGTCCCCTTCGTGTCCAAAGATGTGTAGGTTAGGGGGATTGGCCGTGCTAAATTGTCCCTTAGTGACCAAAGATGTGCAGGTTAGGTGGATTGGCCATGCTAAATTGCCCCTTATTGTCCAAAGATGTGCGGGTTAGGTGGATTGGCCATGCTAAATTGTCCCTTAGTGTCCAATGATGTGTGGGTTAGGTGGATTGGCCATGCTAAATTGCCCCTTAGTGTCCAAAGATGTGCAGGTTAGGTGGATTGGCCAGGCTAAATTGCCCCTTCGTGTCCAAAGATGTGTCGGTTAGGGGGATTGGCCGTGCTAAATTGTCCCTTCGTGTCCAAGGATGTGCAGGTTAGGTGGATTGGCCGTGCTAAATTGCCCCCTTAATGTCCAAAGATGTGCCTGACGCCCCGATTTCCCCACCCTCCAGCCGCGTGTGAGTCCCCCTATGCCAACGCCCCCCCCCCCCGCCACCGTGTTCCGGCTCTCGGCCGGGCAGGTGAGAGTGTGAATGAGCCACATGCTAATGGTTCTCCGAGTTTAATTTGCCTTATTAAGGTTCGAACAAAGGGAGAGCTCTCCGAGAGAGAGAGAGAGAGGGGGGGCGGTGGCGGGGGGGAGAGCGGCGGAGCCAATTAAACCTGGCAAGGGGCACTGTGCACCTCGCTGGCGCGCTATGCCTCGCTGTCAGTCATTCTGGCTCGGATATAATGATGTGTGAATTCTCGACGTTCTGCAGCCGATATTAAAACCACGCCGATGTCCAGAGTGGCTGCGGGGGGAATGCTAATTTATCAAGAACCTTTGCACAAATTAGGAGCCGGTTTCTAACTCCCCTCCCATCCGCCCCCCCCCCTCCCCCCCTCTCCCCGCATTCCCCTCTCCCCCCCTTGATCAAACCCCACCCCCCCAGCCAGCCGACCGAGGAAACGTCAAAACAAAAAGCTAAAGTGGGTTTCGAGCCTTGCTGGGTCGGGGGTTCAGAGTTCAAAGTTCAGCGTCTGTCCATTTTGGGAGCCGGGGACTGGGGCTTTTCCCCCTTCACCCACCCCCCCCCCCCCCCTCCCTGCTCTCGCCTCGCTCCGTCCTCCCGCAGGACGGTTGGGTAGGTGGGGTTTTGGCCCCTGGGTCGGGGCGGGGGTGGGAGGGGTGGGGGGTGGGGGTGGTGAAGGGAAGGGGCAATTGAAAAGGGTGGGACTTTCCAGGCCCCTGCTGCGTCACCGGGAATTCGTGGCCGGGGAATGGGGCCGTCGGCGGGTCTGGAAGATGGCGCTGGCCGGAAGGGCTGGAAAATGTCAGCCACCGACTGTCAGGGGCGATGTTAATCATGAAAGCGCTGTCATAGAGCTAGAACTGGAATATTAACACGCACTCTCTCTCTCTGCCTCATTCTCTGTCTCTGCATCTCTCCCTCTCTCTCTCTCTCTCTGTCTCTCTCTCTCTCTCTCTCTGTTTCTCTCTCTCTCTCTGCCTCTCTGTCTCTCTCTCTCTCTCTGTTTCTCTCTCTCTCTCTCTCTCTGCCTCTCTGTCTCTCTCTCTCTCTCTGTTTCTCTCTCTCTCTCTCTGCCTCTCTTTCTCTCTCTCTCTCTCTGTCTCTCTCTCTCTCTCATTCTCTCTCTCTCTCTCTTTCTCTCTGTCTCTCTCTCTTTCTCTCTGTCTCTCTCTCTGTCTCTCTCTCTCTCTCTCTCTGTTTCTCTCTCTCTCTCTCTTTCTCTCTGTCTCTCTCTCTTTCTCTCTCTCTCTGTCTCTGTCTCTCTCTCTCTCTCTCTGTTTCTCTCTGTCTCTCTCTCTCTCTCTCACTCTCTCTGTCTCTCTCTCTCTTTCTCTCTGTTTCTCTCTCTCTTTCTCTCTGTCTCTCTCTCTCTCTCTGTTTCTCTCTCTCTGTCTCTCTCTCTCTCTGTCTCTCTCTGTCTCTCTCTCTCTCTCTCTGTTTCTCTCTCTCTCTCTCTGTCTCTCTCTCTGTCTCTCTCTCTCTCTCTGTCTCTCTCTCTCTCACTCACCAGCCTGTCCTGATGTAAGACAGTCAGAGTAGTTATTAGCCTGACAGGGCATCAGAAGCAGTTTCAACATCGTTGTATATTTATAAAGATGGGAATGCAGCAATCACTCAGATGTGATTGGCTAAACACAATGTGAGTTCATTCATTAGGACGAGGGACAAAAGAACAGATATACTTCACTTGCCTGGATGTGTCCACCTCCTGACTCCCCAAAGCCTGTCCACTGGGAATCCTGCGGAGAGTAACTCACCTCCTGACTCCCCAAAACCTGTCCACTGGGAATCCTGCGGAGAGTAACTCACCTCCTGACTCCCCAAAACCTGTCCACTGGGAATCCTGCGGAGAGTAACTCACCTCCTGACTCCCCCCCAAAACCTGTCCACTGGGAATCCTGCAGAGAGTAACTCACCTCCTGACTCCCCCCCAAAGCCTGTCCACTGGGAATCCTGCGGAGAGTAACTCACCTCCTGACTCCCCCCTCAAAGCCTGTCCACCATCTACAAGGACACAAGTCACGAGTGTGTTGGAACACTCTCCACTTGCCTGGATGAGTGCGGCTCCCTACAACACTCGAGAAGCTCGACACCATCCAGGACAAAGCAGCCCCGCTCGAGGCAGTAAGAGAGAGACAGAGAGAGAGAGACAGAGAGAGAGACACAGAGAGAGAGAACAGAGAGAGAAAGACAGAGAGAGACACAGAGAGAGAGAACAGAGAGAGAGAGAGAACAGAGAGAGAAAGAGACAGAGAGAGAGACAGACAGAGAGAGAGATAGAGAGACAGAAACAGAGAGAGAGACAAAGAGAAAGACAAAGAGAGAGAGAGAGACAACAGAGAGGGGGAGACAGAGAGAGAGAGACAACAGAGAGGGGGAGACAGAGAGAGAGAGACAGAGAGAGAGAGTGAGACAGAAAGGCAACAGAGAGAGAGAGAGAAAGACAGAAAGAAGGAGAGACAGAGAGAGAGAGAGACACAGTGAGACAGAGAGAGAGAGTGAGACAGAAAGGCAACAGAGAGAGAGAGAGACAGAAAGAGGGAGAGACAGTGAGACAGAGAGAGAGATGTGTGTGGGGGGTGGTGTGTCGGTGCGTGGGACGTTTGGGGGGGGCGGGGGAGTTGTGTCGGTGGGGGGGGGTGGGGGGACAGTGCTGGTGGGGTGTAGGTGAGGCAGGAAGGCAGTGAGAACAAGGCAGAGAATCTTAAAACCGAGGCCTTTTCTTTTTGTGTGTCAGTCCATGAGACGTCAGAGGCCTTTCCCGCGGGGCTGTCAGGGGGGCCTCTAGTTTGTCACCGAAAGGCCGGAAGCAGCCCAGCCCCTCCCCCCAAGCTGAGCACAGCAAGATCCCACAGAGAGCCAATGAGAAAGCGGGGACGGTGAAGGCTGACGCAGCCAGTGTGTGGGGGAGGGAGGGAATGGAGAAGGTGGGGCCATCAGAGGTGTTGGCGCGTGGAGGCAGAGAGGCACCGCGGGGTAGGCACGGGGTTGGCCGTGACTCAGAGCCAGGCACAGGAGGAAGACCTGACTCGACGACTCCGTGACTCAGAGCTGTGAAGGAATCCAGCAGGGACAAGGCTGGCCTGCTTTGCGTGTGCTCTGACAATGCCCCACGTCATTGCGAGGTCCTGACATCTCACCTCCGCATCTACCCCCCGCAACCCCCTCGCCAGCCTGACTCACTCAGATTGGCACACAGCCCACGGTGCCAATCATCTGCTGGGACCATCACAGTTTTGGGCAGGTTAGGTGGATTGGCCATGCTAAATTGTCCCTTAGTGTTCAAAGATGTGTAGGTTAGATGGATTGGCCGTGCTAAATTGCCCCTAAGTGTTCAAAGATGTGTAGGTTAGATGGATTGGCCGTGCTAAATTGTCCCTTAGTGTTCAAAGATGTGCTGGTTAGGGGGATTGGCCATGCTAAATTGTCCCTTAGTGTTCAAAGATGTGCTGGTTAGGGGGATTGGCCGTGCTAAATTGTCCCTTGGTGTCCAAAGATGTGTAGGTTAGGGGGATTGGCCATGCTAAATTGTCCCTTCGTGTCCAAAGATGTACAGGTTAGGTGGATTGGCCATGCTAAATTGCCCCTTGGTGTCCAAAGATGTGTAGGTTAGGGGGATTGGCCATGCTAAATTGTCCCTTCGTGTCCAAAGATGTACAGGTTAGGTGGATTGGCCATGCTAAATTTTTCCTTAGTGTTCAAAGATGAGCGGGTTAGGTGGATTGGCCATGCTAAATTGCCCCTCAGTGTCCAAAGATGTGTAGGTTAGGTGGATTGGCCATGCTAAATTGTCCCTTCGTGTCCAAAGATGTACAGGTTAGGTGGATTGGCCATGCTAAATTGCCCCTTAGTGTCCAAAGATGTGTAGGTTAGATGGATTGGCCATGCTAAATTGCCCCTCAGTGTCCGAAGATGTGTAGGTTAGATGGATTGGCCATGCTAAATTGCCCCTTAGTGTCCAAAGATGTGCGGGTTAGGTGGATTGGCCATGCTAAATTGCCCCTTAGTGTCCAAAGATGTACAGGTTAGGTGTATTGGCCATGCTAAATTGCCCCTTAGTGTCCAAAGATGTGTAGGTTAGATGGATTGGCCATGCTAAATTGCCCCTCAGTGTCCAAAGATGTGTAGGTTAGATGGATTGGCCATGCTAAATTGCCCCTTCGTGTCCAAAGATGTGCGGGTTAGGTGGACTGGCCATGCTAACTGTGCGGATTCACGGGGCTGGGGTTGAGGGGATGGCCTCGGTGGGAGAGTTGGTGCAGTCCCGATGGGCCGAATGGCCTCCTTTTGCACTGTGGGGTTTCCATGGATTTCAATGCTAACGGTCAAATCCTGGATCTTGCCCCCCCCTACCCCGAGCCTGACTGAGAGGGTTGCCATGAATTCTCGGAAATTGGCAACCTGCATTTCCGTGAATTAACAAGTAGAAATTCCGACAGGATTTTGAGAACAATTCTCCACCTCTCCTTTTTTGAAATCCAGTCCCGCTGCCACCGGGAGGCAAGTTGGGCCTAGTGTCATCTTTGGACACTAAGGGGCAATTTAGCATGGCCAATCCACCTAACTTGTACATCTTTGAACACTAAGGGGCAATTTAGCATGGCCAATCCACCTAACCTGTACATCTTTGAACACTAAGGGGCAATTTAGCATGGCCAATCCGCCGAACCCGCACATCTTTGGACACTAAGGGGCAATTTAGCATGGCCAATCCACCTAACCTGCACATCTTTGGACACTAAGGGGCAATTTAGCATGGCCAATCCGCCGAACCCGCACATCTTTGGACACGAAGCGGCAATTCAGCATGGTCAATCCACCTAACCTGCACATCTTTGGACACTAAGGGACAATTTAGCATGGCCAATCCACCTAACTTGTACATCTTTGAACACTAAGGGGCAATTTAGCATGGCCAATCCACCTAACCTGTACATCTTTAAACACTAAGGGGCAATTTAGCATGGCCAATCCACCTAACCTGCACATCTATGGACACTAAGGGGCAATTTAGCATAGCCAATCCACCTAACCCGCACATCTTTGGACACTAAGGGGCAATTTAGCATGGCCAATCCACCTAACCTACACATCTTTGGACACTAAGGGGCAATTTAACATGGCCAATCCACCGAACCTGTACATCTTTGGACACGAAGGGACAATTTAGCATGGCCAATCCATCTAACCTACACATCTTTGGACACTAAGGGGCAATTTAACATGGCCAATCCACCTAACCTGTACATCTTTGGACACTAAGGGACAATTTAGCATGGCCAATCCACCTAACCTACACATATTTGGACACTAAAGGGCAATTTAGCATGGCCAATCCACCTAACCTGCACATCTTTGGACACGAAGGGACAATTTAGCATGGCCAATCCACCTAACCTACACATCTTTGGACATTAAGGGGCAATTTTGCACGGCCAACCCACCTAACCTGCACATCTTTGGACACTAAGGGGCAATTTAGCATGGCCAATCCACCTAACCTGCAAATCTTTGGACACTAAGGGGCAATTTCGCACGGCCAACCCACCTAACCTGCACATCTTTGGACACTAAGGGCCCCGTGGCTGCGTGGGTTTCCTCCGGGTGTTCCGGTTTCCTCCCACAGTCCGAAAGGCGTGCTGATTAGGTGCTAAATTCTCCCTCAGTGTAACCCGAACAGGCGCCGGAGTGTAGCGGCTAGGGGGATTTTCACAGTAACTTCATTGCGGTGTTAATGTAAGCCTTACTTGTGACACTGATAAACTTAAAACAGGCACGGGGAGTCAGTGGGGGGGAGAACACACAGACTCCGCGCAGACAGTGACCCGAGGCCGGGAATCGAACCCAGGTCCCTGGCGCTGTGAGGCTGCAGTGCTAACCCGCAGTGTCCACCGCGCCACCTTTGAAAGTGCGGCCAATAAGCCCAGTGATTTCTCTGGCACGGTGTGGGGACAGGAGGGGTGGGGGTAACAGCGGGGACGGAGTGAGGGAGTGGGAGGGGGGGGCCAAACCGAGTGCGGCGGGGGGGGGGGGGGCGGTGGAGGAACAGGATGCCCGCAGCGTCTGACCTTTGCAACGATGGTCGATTAGTTTCCTGTGTGCCAACATGCAAGAAGCAAGCAGAATTTATTCCGACAATGACTGAGTTCCAGGAGGACCCCGAGGAGACGGCCTCTGCTTAAGTTGACCTTTTCCAAGTTCCTTCCAGATCTCGGCCGGGCGGGGAGGCAGAATGCGAGCGCCACAGAAAAGTCATGGTCGCAAAGAAATGTCGCTCAGAATATCGTGCCTGCGCTTGCTGAATGAATAAATACTCTTCTTAATTCATCCGTGGGACATGGGCGTCGCTGGCTGGGCCCAGCATTTATTGCCCATCCCGAGTTGCCCCTCGGAGGGCAGTTGAGAGTCAACCACATTGCTGTGGCTCTGGAGTCACATGTAGTCATGTTGTGGAGATGCCGGCGTTGGACTGGGGTAAGCACAGGAAGAGTTTTAACAACACCAGGTTAAAGTTCAACAGGTTTATTTGGTCGCAAATGCCATTAGCTTTCGGAGCGCTGCTCCTTCCTCAGATGGAGTGGAAATCTGCTCTCACAGTGTCTCTGTGCCCTGTTTGAGAGCACATTTCCACTCCATCTGACGAAGGAGCAGCGCTCTGAAAGCTAATGGCATTGGCTACCAAATATACCCCTTGGACTTCAACCTGGTGTTGTTAAAACTCTTACTGTGTCACATGTAGGCCAGACCGGGGTAAGGACGGCAGATTTCCTTCCCCAAAGGGAACCAGATGGGTTTTTCTGGCAATGGGTCATCAGTAGATTCTTAATTCCAGCTAATTTTTTATTGAATTCAAATTCCACCATCTGCCGTGGCGGGTTTCGAACCCGGGTCCCCCAGAACATTTGCTGAGTTTCTGGATTCATAGACTTTTGATTTTGATCTGATTCACATGTATTGGGATACAGTGAAAAGTATTGTTTCTTGCGCCCTGTACAGACAAAGCATACCGTTCATAGAGAAGGAAAAGTTTAAAGTTTATTCATTCATGTCACAAGAGGCTTACATTAACACTGCAATGAAGTTACTGTGAAAATCCCCCCAGCCGCCACACTCTGGCGCCTGTTCGGGTAACACTGAGGGAGAATTTAGCACCCTAACCAGCACGTCTTTCGGACTGTGGGAGGAAAATGGAGCACCCGGAGGAAACCCACGCAGACACGGGGAGAATGTGCAAACTCCACACAGACAGTGACCCAAGCTGGGAATCGAACCCGGGTCCCTGGTGCTGTGAGGCAGCAGTGCTAACCCACTGTGCCACCGTGCCGCCCCGAAAGGAGAGGGTGCAGAATGTAGTGTTACAGTCACTGCTAGGGTGTAGAGAAAGATCAACTTAATACAAAGTAGGTTCACTTAAAGGTCTGACAGCAGCAGGGAAGAAGCTGTTCTTGAGTCGGTTGGTGCGTGACCTCTGACTTTTGTATCTTTTTCCCGACGGAAGAAGGTGGAAGAGAGAATGTCCGGGGTGCGTGGGGGTCCTTGATTATGCCGGCTGCTTTTCCCCGAGGCAGCGGGAAGTGTAGACGGAGTCAATGGATGGGAGGTTGGTTTGCGTGATGGGACTGGGCTACGTTCACGACCCTTTGTAGTTTCTTCGGTCTTGGGCAGAGCAGGAGCTCTGATACAACCTGGCCTGGCCTATATGTGACTCCAGAGCCACAGCAATGTGGTTGACTCTCAACTGCCCTCCAAGGGGCAACTAGGGATGGGCAATAAATGCTGGGCCCAGCCAGCGACGCCCATGTCCCACGAACGAATTAATAAAAAGTAATGAAGCCACGCTGATGGATTAAGAGAAGGTTCTGGAGAATGAAAGAGTACTGGTCCTTTACTAATATGTTCTGGTAAATGTGCCTTGCCCCCTTGCTATATATTTCATCTCCAGAGAGACGGAGAGAGAGAAAGAGAGAGAGAGACAGGAGAACGAGACTGAGAGAAACGCGGCAATGCTTGAGAAAGCTCATTGTCTACCAACCAGAGCGAGCCCTCGGTGCGCTGGTGTCCCATCTTGTGCTCCAAGGGGCATGGGCCCCACCTTATCCCCTCACCTTGGCCAGACAGTCTACCCCCAGCAGACGCCGAGATGGGACGCACGCACGGAGGAGGGGACAGGAGGAAAGGCCATTGCGTAGAATGGCGGCGCCCAATCTGATTGTGATGTCAACGCCACATCCGCGCCTAAACCCCACCTCCCCAACCATTGTCCGCCAAGAATCTGTCCATCTCAGCCTGGCAAACACACTCAGCCCGTGCCCCCCCCCCAACCCCCAACCCCCCACCTCCCACCACCCCATCCCCCCTCCCACCACCCCACCCCCCCTCCCACCACCCCATCCCCCCTCCCACCACCCCATCTCCCCTCCCACCACCCCACCCCCCCTCCCACCACCCCATCCCCCCTCCCACCACCCCACCCCCCCTCCCACCACCCCATTCCACCCACCCGCCCCCTCCCTGCCCACCACCCCCGCCTCCTCCTCAGAGGTGAATTCCACAGGCTCTGAGCAAGAAATAAAATCCACCTGGTCACCGTCAGATACCTCGAGACAGAGAGAGAGAGAGAGACGGAGAGAGAGAGAGAGAGAGGGAGAGAGAGAGGGAGAGAGAGAGGGAGACAGAGAGAGAGAGAGAGACTGAAAGAGTGATAGAAGGAGAGAGAGATAGATGTAGAAAGACAGACAGAGAGAGAGAGAGAGACAGGGAGCCCGTCCCTCACTCCCGGCTAGACCCAGGCCTTACTCCCTCCTAGGCCCAGCCCTCTCTCCCTCCTAGGCCCACCCCTCACTCCCTCCTAGGCCCACCCCTCACTCCCCCTAGGCCCACCCTTCACTCCCTCCTAGGCCCAGGCCTCACTCCCTCCTAGGCCCAGGCCTCACTCCCTCCTAGACCCAGGCCTCACTCCCTCTAGGCCCACCCCTCACTCCCTCCTAGGCCCAGCCCTCGCTCCCTCCTAGGCCCAGGCCTCACTCCCTCCTAGACCCAGGCCTCACTCCCTCTAGGCCCACCCCTCACTCCCTCCAAGGCCCAGCCCTCGCTCCCTCCTAGGCCCAGCCCTCGCTCCCTCCTAGGCCCAGCCCTCACTCCTTCCTGATCTGATGAGGGTGGATCGTTGGGGAGCTGGCAGGGGGGGTTGCGGTAAAGGCGAGAGTGTCTCCCATCCTCCGACGTGTTGCAGGGACTGGGAAAAGTTCATTAAAAAATAAAAGTAACCAATTTATTAGCTGGGAGCCCGGGGCTGTGTCGGTTTTTTGAAGTGGATATCTCAGTAACTGGATTAGACCACACCGCACTGCCTAGCGCTGAGCTCTGGCTTCTGAGAGTGTAAATTAAAATTGATATTCCTTCAGGTGTTCAGCGCACTCGCTTTCCCCCCCATTAACCACCAAGACCTGCTGCTTTGAAGATTCACTTTCTCTCTCCTGATAAACGAGGTTCTTGCTGCCTTTCACACTCACTCACAGACACTCACACTCACACTCACACACCCACACACACTCACACACACTCACACACACTCACTCACTCACAGACACTCACTTACTCACTCACACACACACACACACTCACACTCATACACTCACTCACACACACACTCACTCACACACACACTCACAGACACTCACACTCACACTCACACACCCATACACTCACTCACACACTCACTCACACACATACACACTCACACACACTCACACTCATACACTCACTCACTCACACACACACTCACTCACTCACAGACACTCACACTCACTCACACACACACTCACTCACACACACACACACACACTCACTCACACTCACACACACACACTCATACACTCACTCACACACACACTCACACACACACCCACACACACACTCACACACACACTCACACACACACACACTCACACACACCCACACACACACTCACACACACACTCACACACACACACTCACACACACACCCACACACACACTCACACACACACTCACACACACACACACACTCACACACACACACACTCACTCACACACTCACACTCATACACTCACTCACACACACACTCACACACACACTCACACACACACACTCACACACTCACTCACACACACTCACTCACACACACACGCACACACACTCACACACACTCACTCTCGCACGCACACACACACTCACAGACACACCCACAGACACACCCACACACACACACACACTCAGACACACCCACACACTCACACACACACACTCATACACACACACACACACTGTCACACACACTCATACACACACACACACACACACACTCTCTCGCACGCACACACACACTCACTCTCGCACACACACACACAAACATACACTCACACACTCCCTCTCACACACACACTCACACACATATTTTCCGGCCCAGTCTGTTGCAGGAATCATCGTGAGATTCCAAGGAACCCCCAAACACCCACTGGCCTCAGGCAAGGTTGCCCTTGCCTGCGGCAGGTGGCCCCCCTGTAAAACCCACCCTCCGTCTCTCAGACGGCCATTACCACTCCCCGTGTCTTGTGATCTGAGCTCTCTTTGTGACTCGCTGCTTCCCGCCCTCCAACCTACACCCCTCTAACCTTCTCGAATGCCCCACCTGCCCCTGCCCCCATTTCGACCATTGCCTCCCGAGCTCCTGTCACCTGTTCTGAGAGTTGAGATTAGCAGAGCGCCGATCCTTGTTCTGCCATGAATACATCCCGCCTGTATGCTGCTATTAACACCTGCTTTAGTCTTTAACAGGTGCCATTAACAACACCTTTGTCTTGTGTTCTGTGACAGCTTTGTCACCTCTGTCCTGAGCTCCAGGCAATGCCCAATCATTTCATTTGCTCAGTGAAAAGTATTGTTTCTTGCGCCCTATACAGACAAAGCATACCGTTCATAGAGAAGGAAAGGAGAGAGTGCAGAATGTAGTGTTACAGTCACAGCTAGGGTGTAGAGAAAGACCAACTTAGTGCGAGGTAGGTCCATTCAAAAGTCTGACAGCAGCAGGGAAGAAGCTGTTCTTGAGTCGGTTGGTCCGTGACCTCAGACTTTTGTATCTTTTTCCCGATGGAAGAAGGTGGAAGAGAGAATGTCCGGGGTGCGTGGGGGTCCTTGATTATGCTGGCTGCTTTTCCCCGAGGCAGCGGGAAGTGTAGACAGAGTCAATGGATGGGAGGCTGGTTTGCGTGATGGGACTGGGCTGCATTCACAACCCCTTGTAGTTCCTTGCGGTCTTGGGCAGAGCAGGAGCCCCAGACCAAGCTGTGATACATCCGGAAAGGATGCTTTCTATGGCGCATCTGTAAAAGTTGGTGAGAGTCGTATCTGACATGCCAAAGTTCCTCGGGCTTCTGAGAAAGTAAAGTAAAATTAAAGTTTATTCATTAGTCACAGGTAAAGACACAGGTAGTTTGGACCAGGGAGCGGCGCGGGCTAATTGTTCCTTGTTTCTCGTTTCAAGGCTTCATTCTATGATCATCTTGCTGGTGCCAGTACAGAGCGAGACTGCGGATAGTTGGGAACCTGTCTCGGGGGCAGGGAATTCATATGGTGTTCGTGGAAGTGGAAATGACTAGGGTTGGGAAGCATTTTCCGATCAGGGCCATTGTGATCTCCTGGACTCGTTTCGATCGCCTCAGGGGGTCGGAGAGGAATTTCCCAGATTTTTTTTCCCCATATTGGCCCTGGGGTTTTCACTCTGGGTTTTCGCCTCTCCCTGGAGATCACATGGTCTGGAATGAGGGGGTGGGGGTGAGTTAATAGGTTGTGATGAACAAAGCATCGTAGCTGTGAGGGACAGCTCGGTGGATAGGATATTGGTATGTAGATAGGCTGGAAAATTGGGCGGGGATCCTGGATTCAGGATTCATTCCTGGACCGGGGAGCGGCGCGGGCTTGGAGGGCCGAAGGGCCTGTTCCTGTGCTGTATTGTTCTTTGTTCTTTGTTCTTGTTTGTAAGGCTGACATTAACACTGCAATGAAGTTACTGCGAAAATCCCCTAGTCGCCACACTCCGGTGCCTGTTCGGGTCAACTCACCCTAACCAGCACGTCTTTCGGACTGTGGGAGGAAACCGGAACACCCGGAGGAAACCCACGCAGACACGGGGAGAACATGCAGACTCCGCACAGACAGTGACCCAAGCCGGGAATCGAACCCGGGTCCCCGGCGCTGTGAGGCAGCAGCGCTAACCCACTGTGCCACCTTGCAGGTGTTGGTGGGGCTTTCTTAACCATAGTGTTGGCGTGGAGGGACCAGGACAGGTTGGTTAGCGATCTGGACACCGAGAAACTAAGAGCAGCTCCTGCCGGAGACACTAACCTCCAGTGAGGCGGTCGCCAGAGCCAGAGGATTGTCTCGCTTTGGCCCCGACTGGGTTGCACGGCAGAGAAGGAGAACAGCCGGGGTCCGGGCCCCTACACACACAAGCCCCCCCCCCCCGCCCCCCCTGCTGGGCCTGGAAGCAAGGGCTGGGGGGGCATAGCTGCGATGGCTCCTGCAGTCGAACAGCTCCCCGTAAAGAGCAGCCAATCGGGTTGCGGAGCGGAGAGAGTTGGCACAGAGCGGAACACTTCCCTCCTCCTCCTCCGCAGAGGCTGACAGATGGGATGCACGGGAGGGACGGAGCAACATTATTTAAACGAGCAATAATTAGCCAAAGCAAATGGGGGATCCCATTGGATAGATTCAGTGCTGTTTCTGTTAATAACTGTGGCACAATTGGGTCGTTGGAGACCCCTTTATTACTCACTGCAAGATCGCAAAGCACCGTGAAAATGAGCGATGATTTAAAAACAGATCAGTGCACACAGAATAGCGGTGAGAACTACTGAGAGAGAGATTGAACTGTGTGAGTGTGTGTGTGAGTGTGTGAATGTGTGTGTGAGTGTGTCAGTGTGTGTGTGTGTGTGTCAGTGTGTGTGTGAGTGTGTGTGTTTGTGAGTGTGTGTGAGTGTGTGTGTGTGTCAGTGTGTGTGTGTGTGTGTGTGTGTCAGTGTGTCAGTGTGTGTGTGTGTGAGTGTCAGTGTGTGTGTGAGTGTGTGTGTGTGAGTGTGTGTGTGTGTGTCAGTGTGTGTGTGTGTGTGAGTGTCAGTGTGGGTGAGTGTGTGCGAGTGAGTGAGTGTGAGTGTGTGTGTGTGTGAGTGTGTGTGTGTCAGTGTGTGTGTGAGTGTGTGTGTGTGAGTGTGTGTGTGAGTGTGTGTGTGAGTGTGTGAGTGTGTGCGTGAGTGTGTGTGTGAGTGTGTGTGTGTGTGAGTGTCAGTGTGTGAGTGTGTGTGAGTGTGTGAGTGTGTGTGTGTCAGTGTGTGTGTGAGTGTGTGAGTGTGAGTGTGTGAGTGTGTGTGTGTGTGAGTGTGTGTGTGAATGTGAGTGTGTCAGTGTGTGTGTGAGTGAGTGTGAGTGTGTGTGTGTGTGAGTGTGTGTGTGTGAGTGTGTGTGTGAGTGTGTGTGTCAGTGTGTGTGTGAGTGTGTGTGAGTGTGTG